>NC_037681.1:28815091-29077187 GCF_003255815.1 Theropithecus gelada | reverse complement strand
CACACACACCCCCTCACATTCCACACACACATTCCCACACACTCTCACACTCCACACACACACAGGCACACTCTCAGACTCCTCACAGATACTCTCACACATATTCTCATACACACACACTCATAGAGACACTCTCGCACACACACACACACACCCTGCTCATCCACTCCACTCTCTGCCACCTCCTCTCAGCTGGGCCTGCAGCTCTGCTGTGAGCTGTGAGCCACAGACTGCGAGGAGCCGCTGCCACCCCTGCTCTTGGGGGCTGTGGTCTCCTGGGGGGTTTGTGGGGGGCGAGTGTGGGTGCTCGAGCGAGGGTCCCCGCGTTCCCTCAGACCTGCTTCATGTCCCGCTCTGTCTACTGGGCTCTTCGTGAGCCCCATTTCATTTGAAGAAAGGACTGGATAGCTAAAAAGAATCTGAATCAGTCTAAAAAGCTTTTGGAAATTCCTGCCCCCACCCCCCAACTCAGGTCTAAGGCACTTGTGAGTAGATTTAAGCATGTCCACAGCCAGCGCTTCAAGGCAGGTGTGAGTGGGATCTAGGGCTGGGCACAGAGGGGCTGTCCTGGTGGGCTGGGGGCCTGGAAACTGTGCTCCAGGGGTGAGAGGGCCTTTCTCTTTAGAGCGCTTTCTGGAACTCCTGCAACTGTTTTCTGTCCTCACAGCAGCTCCTCTGTGGTCCCTGCATCTGGCCTGTGTCCATCATCCCCCAGTCTGCCCACCTCCAGGCAGCCCCGTGTTCTAGGGCTGCTTCCAGCCCCACCCGGCGCTCCTGGTGTCTGTGCGTGGTGACTAGGACAACTTGGCAGTGTGGTCAGTGGCATGTTCTGGTAAACTCAAGCCTCTCGGGAGAAGCCGGGCCTGGGCCTGGGCCTGAATGATGGTGGCGGGACCCACTGCCGGATGGCCAGGCGGGTGGCATGGGCCCTGCTGCAGGCTGGGTGAGAAAGGCCAGTCCTGCAGGCTGACTAGGTGTAACCTCAGAGTGCGAAGCAGCTGAGGCGGGTGTCCCAGGTGCAGTTCACTTTGAGGGGTCATCCCAGAGCAGCAGAGCGCTTCTGCAGGAGTGGGTCACATGTGGACACCTGGGCAGGTCAGGGAGGCAGGGCCTCAGCTGCTAGACCTGGCCGGGCTCAGGCTCCTGGGGGCAAGGCCTGGTCCCCATCCTGTTGCCAGCAGATGCCCAGATCAGAATGGGGGGGTCAGGGGTGGACCAGCTGTCTGGACTGGGGAGGACTCTGCCCGTGCTCCAGGCACACTCTCCCCTAGGAGCCTCATTCCAGCCATTCCCTCTACCAGGAATGGTCTTTACCCAGAGTCCCTCTTGGTTGACCCTGGCTTTGGCTCTAATCTCATCTCTTGATGAGGTCCATGTTGACCAACCTATTTAATGTACAACCTGCCCCCACCTTCCCTCACCCCCTAGTTCACCTTCCCCAGTCTTCTATTTTCTGTGTAGTCTGACCTTTAACCTACTACATAACTTATTTATGTACCAAGCTTATCATTTATTATCTCTCTCCCCTTTCTAGAAGGTAGACCCTCAATCAGGATCTGTTCAGTGGATTAGTGAGGAAATCTCCAGACTCTACGCTTCACTTTCGGGGGTGGTACCCTCCCCTCCCCTCCCCAACCACCTGCCACAGGGAAGGAAATACCACGTGTGACAAATAGAATACAACTATCGAAAGAACGTGAAATGAGCCCCGTGAATGCCAGGCCTTTCAGCCAAATTCTATTTGTTCTGGGACAATGAAAAAGTGACTCATTTATCCACAGAAGAGGGAAAGGCACCATTGCTAGGCAGAAGTCATGTGCATCTCCCGCCTTCTGTTCTGTGCCCCGATGTGCCTAGAAGGTCACCCCAGCCCCTCCAGCCTCTGGGGAGAAGTTGGGCCTGGGCCTGAATGATGACAGAGGGGCCCATTGCTGGACCTGGCCAGGCGGGTGGCATGGGCCCTGCTGCAGGCTGGAGGAGAAAGGCCCGTCCTGCAGGCTGACCAGGTGTAACCTCAGGGTGCAAAGCAGCTGAGGCGGACATCCTGGGTGCAGTTCGCTTTGAGAGGCCATCCCAGAGCAGCGGAAATATGTGTGACCCATTTTAGAGATGAGGGAATGGAAGACTCCTCTGCTCTAGGGCCCCCGTTGTTGCCCCTGCCCTACATCTCCCGATCAACGCTCAGCGCTGCCTCCTCATTCAGAAAGCTCAAGAGCCTAGTCCCTAGGACAATGACACGAGGTTTTCCTGGCACTAATCATTATTGTTTAATTATCCTGGGAGGGACAGTAAGAGGGGAGGGAGAAGGAGAAGGTGAGTCTGGAGGCAGGCACCTTCCCCGGCTGTGTTCAGCACCAGCACCGAGCGCTCTGGGATGCCTGGGCAGAGGCTCAGAGACGCAGCTTGACTCAGAGGGAGGCTTAGTCCTGGGCCAGTTTTCACGGGTTTCCTCTGTGTTCTGGTCCTGCGGGAGGGCACTGCTTGCTGTGTTCAGACACTGATTAGGGCAGCTTGCGAAGACAGGTCCCTGCTAGAGCAGCCCTTGGTGGCCAGGACGCCGTGGTTGCCTGTGCCTCAGAGCCCTGGCTTTGCCCAGGTGGTCGCTTTGTACCATTGTGTGTCTGGGTTGGAGGACAAGGTGCTGCCCAGGTGCGGCGCTGGCCAGAGCTCCGCAGTCCAGTCACATGACTTGTCAGGGCCTCCTCAGCTCCTCCGTGCCCAGGGAGGCAGTGGGGCATTCCCCAGTGACCTGTCACAGGCGGCACAGGTCCTGGGACGGGAGGCCCAGTTCCCATAGACCTGGGCAGGTCTTTATCCTGTCCTCAGATGCCCACTGCAGCCAGGAAGCTGTGTCTCCTGTGGAGCAGGGCTGAGGCCATCCGCTTGAGGTCATTTCCCTGGGGCCTGGGGGTTCGTGTGGCACCAGTCCCTGTCCCCCAGACCAGCTACTCCTCTTTCCTGGTCCGTAAGCATTAGTGGGTCCTGGTCTGCCCAGTGGGCACCTTCTTCCGCACGCAGCAGTGGCAGCAGAAGCAATGAACACTCCAGAAGGGCCCACTGTGTGCCAGGCTCAGGGACACAAGACTAGAATGTGGGTGAAGTTCCACAAATGTGGGCAGGTGGCACGCCCGTTGAGTGCCAGCCGTGTGCCTGTAGCTGAGAACTCAGCGGCACAAGGTAGGTGTAGGCCGCCATTCTTGTGTAGTGAGACCCACAACAGCAGCTCCGAAGAGGGTGTCCAGAGAGAGGGGGTCCTGATGCTGACCTGGGGAGTCAGAAGAGACCACCCTGGAAGAAGTGGCGTCTAAGCTGAGACCTGAGAGTTAGGACTTAGTCATTTAAGGGTTGGGGTTTGGGAGGGGAGGGCAGGGGTGGAAGAGGGTTTCCAACAGAAAGAATAGCATGTGTGAGCCCCTGAGCGAGACAATTTGGGACCAGAGTCACATCAGTGTGACTGGAGAGTGCAGGACAAGGGAGGTAGCGGTGAGCCATTCATCTGGGAAGGGAAGTGAAGGGAGATTGTGCAGGAAGGGGAGAAACCTTGTGGTCCATGGAGCCTAGGGGAGGAGGGGAGCGTGGCTCTTGGGATGCTGCGTTTGAGGTCTCCGTGGGGTGACTGAGCACCGTCATCTAGCAGGTGGTACTCAGCCTGGAGGTCAGGCTGTAGGTGAATGGATGCTGAGTGAAATCACCGAGGAGGCTCGCGCCCAGGAAGAGGCCAAGTACAAAGAGAAGACTGCCAGAGCTGCCCTGGGATCCACAGGTGGAGGGGGCCCAGGAGGCAGAACTGCAGAGAGGACTGAGCGAGGGCTGCCCAAGGGCAAGCTCAGCCCAGGAGGAAGAGAGGGAGTGCTCCCAGGAGGAGGAGGAGAGGGAGTGCTCCCAGGAGGAGGAGAGGGAGTGCTCCCAGGAGGAAGAGAGGGAGTGCTCCCAGGAGGAGGAGGAGGAGAGGGAGTGCTCCCAGGAGGAAGAGAGGGAGTGCTCCCAGGAGGAGGAGGAGGAGAAGGTCAAGAACGAGGCGCTCAGCTCACCAGGCAGGCCAGCGGGGAAAGAATGAGTGAATGGAGAGGTCTCTTGGATTTAAGGAAGGAGGTGGGTGGGGGCTGCATGGGAGGGGAGGAAGGGGGAGCCCTGAGGGCTCTCTCTGTGTGTGTGTGTGTGTGTGTGTGTGTGTGTGTGTGTGTGTATGTGTATGTGTGTGTGTCTGTCTAACAAGGGAAGGACAAGAGCATGTTTTAAATTTGATGCAAGTAGCTGCGAGAGAAGGAAGAGACCAGAGGGGAACTGGGTTCATCAACGTGACAAGGGCTGTGCAGAGTCTGAGGGGTGAGCGGTTGGCCTTGGGGAGGGAGAGGGGCGAGACAGGGGAGGAACTGGGTTGGGCGCAGGGCTGGGGTTCAAGGGTCGGGGCTGCCAGGACCGGAGTTCCCCTCTGCTGGCTTGTTTTCTCTGAGGTGAAGTCAGATGCTGAGAGCTGGTGAGAGGCAGTGGCTCTGAGCTTTGAAGAGTGTGAAGAAGGTTGCAGTGGTCACCTTAGAGCTGGCTGGGGAGGCAGAACCACTCATTGGAGGTGCTGGGCCTCCCTGGGGGCTGCAAGGGGATGGGGGTCTTTAGGGGCTGTTTTTCTCTGCTTGGAGGCAATGCAGGGGAAGGCAGGGACAGGGCGAGGCTCCGGTCCCAGCTGCACCTCTGGCCCACGCTGACCTTGGGGAGACTGGTCATCTTCCTAGGCCTCCCTGTTTGTTTGTCCACATAACAGGGAGGCCAGGCTCAAAAAGCAATTAGGGCCCCCTGGAGACCTGGGATTCAACTGAAAGCCACAGGTAGAAGATTGAGTCTTTATTTCATTCCTGATTAGTGCAGGAGAGAAGGAAATGGGAAGCTAATGTGGAGGCATGCCTGAAATGTGAACCTAAGAAGTGGGACTTTTACCACTACTTTGGGATTTCGCACTGGGTTCTTTTCCACAGAATTTAGGTTGGTTTGTAGGTCAATTATGAAAACATTATGAGAGCTTTCCTGGTTCATCTTCATCTCCTTTGCCTTTTTTTTTTTTTTCCTGTGGAGACAGAGTCTCGCTGTGTTGTCCAGGCTGGAGTGCAATGGCGCAATCTTGGCTCACTGCAATCTCCATCTCCCGGGTTCAAGCGATTCTCTTGCCTCAGTTTCCCACACCTGGCTAATTTTTGTATTTTTAGTAGAGACGGGGTTTCACCATGTTGGCCAGGCTGGTCTCGAACTCCTGACCTCGGGTGATCCGCCCACCTTGGCCTCCCAAAGTGCTGGGATTACAGGTGTGAGCCACCGCGCCTGGACTTGATCTCCCTAGTCTTTGAGCTCCCTTGCCTGGTTTCCCTTCTATCCATCTGATTCTGCAAGATCTGGCAGTGGAAACATGAATGAAGAGGGTGAAGGCGTTCAGTTTTGTTGCCTCTTGGTAGTGCTGATGAAATCATCGATTCTCTCAAGTGTTCGTTTCTTCACTTGTAAATGTACCTTTGGTTAGAAGATGAGTGAATGGACAAATGTTGGGGTAAAGAAAGGGTCTGAAGAGACCATTTAAATAATTTCATTTATCTCAGCTCTCCTGGCTCCTCCTGTTATAATGAAAAATTATGGAAATGGAAAATAAGCTATTTGCAAGATCTATGAAGGAAGATACGTAAAGAGAAAAGTGGGCTATGAATGCGTTTGGCTCGGTACCTGCACTGAATTTGGAATTGACAGTGATTTCAAAAAGGTTGAGAAATTGGAATAGGGTCGTTTTCTCTCATGACACAAGTACCAGTAAGTCAGATGACAACGTGGAAAGTATCCTCATGAAAGGAAGCATATTGAAGATAAGACCCAGCTGCTCTGCCAAGGAGTGGCCGTTCTTTATTCCTTTACTTTCCTAATAAACTTGCTCTGACTTGCCCTGAATTCTTTCTTGCTCAAGGTCCAAGAACCCTCTCTTGGGATCTGGATTGGGACTCCTTTCTGGTAACATCTTCCTGGCGAACCATGAAGGGATGATACTGAGGAAACTTCCAACCCACCCTGCCCCCTGCCCACATACACACACACAAATCAAAAAGATAAAACCCAGTATTTTAAATCCTTCAGACCCCCATTTCACTGGTGAGTAGACAGTCAATTTGGTGGAGCACATTTCCTGATAGTTTCTGTGACGTGGGAGGCAAATATTTTGACACCTTGAATGTCTGACATCATCTTCATTTTACCCTCACACCTAGTTGATAATGGGTTTGGTACAGCATTCTGGGTTGGAAATCATTTTCCCCTAGATTTTTGCTGCATTGTAGTCTAGCAACCGGGATTTGTCTTGAGAATCAAAATTATTCTGATTCGTGATCCTTTGTAGAAGACCTATTTGTATCTCCCTGTCAGCTTGTAGGACTGTCTTTTGTCCTCAGTGTTTGTAAATGTTACGCGGATGGCTTAGGCTGGGTATCTTTTCACCTGTCATATGGGCGGGCACTCACTGGGTTCTGCAGGCTAGAAATTCATGTCTTTCAGTTCTCTGACATTTCCTAAACTATGTCTTGATGATTTCCTTTCTCACCTTTTCCTTGGTTCCTCTCTCTCTCTCTCTCTCTCTGGAACTCTATCTTCATATGTTGAACCTCTTGAACTAATTTTTCATTTATTTTTGCTCTATTTTCTCAATTTCTTCTGTTTTATCTTCTAATTTTTCTAATGAACTTTATAACACGACATTTGAAGTTTACAACTATTCTTTCTGTTCTCCAAATATTCTTTTAAAAAAACAAAACAAAACATGTGATTGTGCCTGGATGCCATATCTGAGTGTCTGTCTGAGGATACTGATAATAGCTTCCCGTTTTAAACTCTTTCTTCTCTATGTATAATCTCTGTTTCCTCCAAGTTACCTTCTTCTCTTTGTTTTGGTCACGCTCTCTCATGTCAGGGGCTTTCTTCAGCTGAGACCCTTAGTCCCTGGTTTATATTTAAGAGTGGGGCATGAAAAGTTGATTGGAAGCACTAAATGTGTGATTAAGATTGTTGATTGTGGGCTTCCTCGTAAAAGAATCTGGTTGGACTATTTTCCTGGGGAACTACCAATATCGGCATCTCTAGGTCTCTCCTCTTGGGCTGGTCTGAGCTCACAAAGGCCTTTAATCCTCTCATGGAAGTGACAACCTAGACATTTGGAAAGCCGAGAGAGAGAAGAAGGCTGGAGCAGGGGTATCGCGGCTCAATATTCAATATACAAACCTTCGCTTAACCCCCTACTTCTGTGTGGTGCCCTGGCCTTCAGCTGTGCCTGGAATCTCCCCAGCTAGAGACCTGGTCTCCCCTCTCCAGAGAATAAGCCTTCGGTGTTTTGCTGGTGTCAGAAAGGGGATTGGTGCACCTCACTACTTTGTGAACAGATTATCAAGTAATTCTGCTAATAGCTCTTCTTTCTTTCTCATTTTCAGAAGTCCTGGACACCCCCAAATCCTGAGCCCTCTTTGGGTTCTGCTGGTAAACCTGGCTGCTGCTTGGCAGGAATACCCTTAGACCTGGGCCATGGCCTCAGAGAGTGTGTTCCCTCTTCTAGCTGTGCCCCTTCCCAGGGGCCAAGGGGACACGCCCACTCAGAGCTTGCACCTCATTCCTCCTAGAACGTTCTTCAGGGAAATGAGACCTTGGAATTCCCTGTCCAAAGGATCCCAACCCTGCTCCCAGGGCCCCAGGGGACCTCTTTCCAGACCCCTCCTTCCAGAGTGGACTGTGCTGCCAGTGTGAGCCACCTAGGCCGAGGAGTGGCTGGGGGCAGGGCGTTGTGGGAGGTCTGGATGGAGCCATGCAAACCCCTTCAGGTGCAGGATGGGGCTGGGCTGGAAAGGAAGGAGGGGAATGGGCCATGATCGGGATCTTCCCGTGTTGCTGTGTTCTGGTGCGGAACTGAGAAGTCCAAGGAGGACTATCCATTTGAACCTGCTGTTAAGGGTTGAATCATGCCCCCTCCAAAAGATCCATTGCAGTCCTAACCTCCGGTTCCTCAGGACATGACCTTACTTGGAAATAGGTTCATTGGAGATGAAATTAGTTAAGATAAAGTCATACTGTAGTTGGGTGGGTCCTAATCTAAGATGATGGGTATCCTTATAAGACAACCATAAGAAGATGGAGGCAGAAATGTATCTCCAGGCCAGGCAGTGTCAGCAAGTGCCGGTCATCACCAGACACTAAAAGGCAGCCCAGGAACAGATCCCTCCCAGCTCTCTGAAGGAACCAGCCCTGCAGACGCCTTGATCTTGGACTTTTAGTTTCCAGAAGTGAAAGAATAAACGTCTGTGGTCCTAAGCCACCCAGTGTGTGTACTTTGTCATGGCACCCTAGGAAACTAACACATGGGCCTTTTACATCACCAAGAAGGTGTATTTGTTAAGGCAGAGAATAGAAGGAAATTTTTTTAACCTTTAAATAAAGTCTATGACCTTAGCGTAGAATTTTCTTTTTATGAGTGAGGGCACGTGGGCTTCCTTGGCTGCCCCTGCTCAGGCCACCTTGAGTGCGAAGAGTGAATTGGCCTCTTGGCTCTCCCCAATCCTGGTGTAGGGCTCAGCTTTATCCTGCGTGCTCAGTCAGCCCCCATGCACTCTTCCATTCCCAGCCTCTGGCATTTTACCAGTGTGCTCCCACCAAGATTTTGCTCCTGGAAGTTCTGTCCCAGTGCTGTTCAACAGGATTTTCTGTGATGATGATGGAAACATTCTTTTTTTATGCTGTTCAGTATGGCAGCCACTAACCCTGTGAGGCTGCTGAGTGCTTGAGATGTGGCTAGTGTGACCTGGAAACTGAAGTTTAGAATTGATTTAATAAAAAGGTAAACGTAGCCCTTGTAGCTAGGGGCTACCACATTGCATAGCACAAACCTACACTGTAAAATAAAACAAAACAAAACGTTTGTCTTTGATGGATTTAGAGAGATAATGGAAGTAAAGGAACGTGTTCCATCTGCCGTCTTTACCCTAGTGTCTCTTACGTGTCTTAATTTTTATTTCAAAGAGATTTTAGAACTAAACTAGTAGTGGTGAGTTTAAAAAAAGTCCTGGCTCTCGGATGTGTAGTAAGGCGAACCCTGGTGCATGGTTCTGTGTGCAAGGAGGCAGCTTTTGTGGCCATCCCTCTTATCACAGGTAAGGGCAGGCAGAGGCTCTGTTCGTGGTCACAGAATGAACTTGGGGTCTTTGGCTCCTGCTAGGTAGATTTGCAGCCTCCAGGGACCTCGCCAAGCACCCTCCATGACTCCTGAACACCCGAGCGGGTGTCCAGGCCCTGCGGCCACCCGGCTGCTGGAAAACAGATTGGGTTGGTAAAAATATGTGTGTGTGTTCTCACAGAACCTGAGAAAATCACACCTCCACTTTGACAAAAAAATCTGTTTGTGCGGCTCCAATAATCACTTCCTAACTGGTGGGATAGCAGGCCATATGTCTGCGAAGTGGCTAGCTGACGAGACGTCCTACCTCCGTTGCGCCTCGCAAAATACCTTTTTCTAGCAGATCAGCTCTAAAATAAAAAGAAATGAAGCCACAGGCTTCTGCTTCCAAATTATGCTTCTGAGGCAAGGCAAGACAAGGCAAGCGGTTCCTGGAGACACGAGGGTAGGGGCTTGGAAACGGGCCTGGTGGGGCTTGTGACTCTGATGTGTTTGGGGTGAGGGAAGTCAAATAGGATTTTCAAGTTCAGGGGCTGGTCCAGTGTTGGGGGAGAGGCCCCTACTGAATGGCAAAGGTCCTGTCTGCAGAAAGTCAGACTTGTTTGGGGGTTTGAATTTTGGAGGAGACCCCCCTGCCCCTCCTGGAGACTGGCATTCCAGCTCTCGCAAGCTGCTGTGTCTGAACCCCTTTGCCCTCATCTCACGCCAGTTGTGAAATTCCATCAGGCTTGAATAATCATAGGAAGCTGCTCTGGCATCCTCATGACCTAAGGCAAGCACATCTCCACGTCTGTGTGTGTAGGTGCTCCCCCGTGGCCTCCCCTCTGGGCCTGCCAACGTTTTTTGAGTGTGTGGCTCACAAACTTTACCTTGGAAGTGACCACTGTCCCTCGGAAGCTCAGGTACACACAGAAAAATGGCAGTCCCTGGAAGGAGCTTCTCCCTGCATCCTTTCCCCAAAGTCAGCTGGAACTATTTAGAACGACAAACACCCTTCCCACCATGCTGTTTCTGGAACAAGCCTGCCTTTCCACAATTCACTTTGCAACCTTAGGTAGAACCACATGTCACGTGTCTTGTTTTTCTCATCTGTGACTCCAAAGGGTAGTGTCAGAAAAGATCAAGTTAAGAAATGCAAAGTCATTTTAATAAAGTTATTGACTTTTGTGGCCATTTCAGTATTATATTTAAAAATTCACATTATAGAAATAAATCTGGATTTTCAGTTTGCTCTGTGCAGTACGCAAGATGCCTCATTCCCTTTGCTTTTTTAAGAGTTTGACATTATTTTATGGCCTGAATTCAATGACTATTCAGAAGATCTGAGAAGTGAACTTTACCTCTTGGATTTTTTGCTATCCAACAGGAAGGACGTGATAAAGGAGGATGGCCTGTATTTGTCAGAGCAGGTGCTGTGGTCGTAGCCAGTCTTGCCGACTGCCATGAGCTGTTAATACTTGCTCTTTTTTTTTTTTTTTGAGATGGAGTCTCGTTCTGTTACCCAGGCTAGAGTGCAGTGGCGCAATTTCCACTCACTGCAAGCTCCGCCTCCCGGGTTCATGCCATTCTCCTGCTTCAGCCTCCCGAGTAGCTGGGACTACAGGCCCCCGCCACCGCGCCCGGCTAATTTTTTGTATTTTTAGTAGAGACGGGGTTTCACCGTGTTAGCCAGGATGGTCTCGATCTCCTGACCTCATGATCTGCCCGCCTCGGCCTCCCAAAGTGCTGGGATTACAGGTGTGAGCCACCACGCCTGGCAATACTTGCTCATTTTTAAAGTCCTGCTCAAGTTCCGTCTGTGCCCCCATCCCAGAAGGTGTCTGTGGAGCCCTGTGACTTTGCTCTTGTTCACGCATCAGATTTCTGATGCTGCTGGTGATCGGAGGAGCAGGGTGCTCATCTAGCGCGAGCTCACTGACCACGGTGGGAGCAGGAGCTGGAGCTAATGGGGTGGAGAAGGGAGCCCCAGCGAGAAGGGGAGCCACAATTTACTCCAGAACCCGGCAGAGACACTGGCACGCAAAGGTTAGGCCTGGGCCCGCAGGCCCTGCCTCCGATGTTTCTTTCTTGATCTCCTCCAGCAGGAGGGAATCTCGTTGTGAACCCCTCACACATTATCTGTTACTCTCCCTGGCACTTACCAGTTATCTGTCTGCTGCAGATGAGCTATTTCTGAACTTGCCTTATCTTGCCTCCTGGACTGCTTCAGCTCCTGAAGGGTCGTGACTGTCATAAACACTTTGTTATCTTCTGTGGTGCCCAGCCAAGGGCCTTGCACCAGGGCCGCGTGCGGAGGGCACAAGCCCCTGGTCCCTGGGCCACGGGGCTGAACGGTTTCTGACTCCAGCAGGCTGGCACACTGGAGAGGCTGCGGCAGCCCTAGTTGGCTGCTGTCTTAGGGGACTGGAAGCCTCTGGGGTGGGGGTGCAGGAATGTTGCTCTGGGAAGGTCTTGGCAGTTGGAGGTTTCCTTCTCCATCTCTCACCATGCCCTTTGCTCCTTGGGGTTAGTGTCTCTGCACCAAGTGCCACCTCTGTCTGCTATATCTTCTCCAACCTCCCCTCTGCTGTGCTTTTCTGCCATCTCTCTCTGTTTGGCACGAGCCTCTCTCAACTCAGCATCTTCCTCACCTCCCTCCTTCCCTTCTGGGCTGGACTTCTCCCGGGGACACCCACTGCACCTCTTATTTCTCAGGCCGTGGGATTGGTGCCCGTCCTCTGTCCCCTGACCTGGCTTGGCTCTGAGTGCCCCTCCGGGCCTGCTGTGTGCCACATCCGGGGCACGCATTTGGTCTGCATCAGACTTGCCTGTCGATCAGCATCTTGGCATTGATCACCCTCTCCTCATTCTTCCCCTTCCCTAATAGCAGACTCTTTCTGGCTCCTTCTCCTCTTCTTTTCCTTATCCATTAGTGTCCTTTGCCCTGCACACTCCAAGGCACTCCCAGACACTCTCTTTCCTTCCACAAGACATCAATGACCACCCGGAGGCTGACAACCCAAAGTCCACAGCTCTGGCTCTAGCCTTTTCCCTGATGCTGCTTCATGCCTGCATTGCAGGGGGTTCCTGCTTGTTGCCTAAGCTCATCAAACAAACTTGTCCAAGATGAAAATACCAACTTAGCACCCAGCATCTCCTGCCACAGTTAATGGTGCCACCGTTCACCTGGTCATCCAGGAAGTCACCCCTAGACTCCTTTCTCTCCCCCAGTCCTGCCCATTCTCCAAGTGCCCTGAGTCCCCCAGCCACAGTCTGGTGGGCTAGGTCATGCTGCGGTAACAAATATCCCTGCCGTCTCAGTGGCTGAACACAGTGTCTAGATGACCAGGCCAGTCTTTCTGCAACTCGCCTCTAGGTCGCCACTCTGGGATCTCAGCTTGTTCGAGCTGTAGCTCTGTCATCTGGAACCAGTACTTCTGAACTTGCTGCAGAAGGTAAGCGCAGATGAGAGGGTCATGCAAGATGTTAAAGGCCAAGCCTGAAATGGGTCACATCTTTTCTGCCCCATTCTATTAGCCAGAACTCAGTCCTGCGGCCCCTCAGCTGACTGCAAAGGAGGCTGGGAAATGCACCCCGGGAGACAGTCTCCTCCCCGCGTGCTCAGGGAGGGGAAGGGATGCGGTGCCCCCACAGTACTGCTGTTAGGGCCCTGATCATCTCCTATTGGACTAATGAGTCTCCCTGCTTGCAGCCTCTGTCCTTCCAATCTAGCTTCCTCCCAGTAGCAGCAGCAGCCAGTCGTCCTACGCTGCGGATCTGATCACATCACATCCTGCTAAACCCCTTGCTCTTAGGATAAAGTCCTGACTGGACCCTCTCAACCTCTCCAGTTACATTTCTCACCACCCTCCTCAACATGGCCTTCTCCCCAGCTGCAACAGACTCCCCACATTTCCCCAAACAGGCAGTATTTCACAAGGCTCCCCTCGTCCTCCCTTTGCCGACAGGGGTTCTCCCTTCCAGAGAAGGCTCGGATCTGTGAGCCGGAGTCAGTTCACCAGGAGCCGTAGGGTTCATCTGTGCCCATCCACCGCAGGCCAAGTCATGGTCTCCCTGTGCCGGATTTCCAAAGCCCTTCATGTGCCCTCATTAGGATACTCTTGGCATTGTTAGTGATTGCTTTTCAGAGAGTCTGACGTCACCCACAAGCCAGAAGGGTAAACGCTTCCTGTGCAGCCTCCACTGTGCCGAGAGCACCGCATGCTTCACTCACTGGAGCCTTAACATCATCCTGTGAGAGGCACTGCTGGGGCTTCCATTTAACATCCTGGGGAGCCAAGGCACAGAGATGTCAAGGAACTTGCTCAAGCTCACACAGCCAAGTGGTGAGGCAGGTTGGCTCCAAGTCCACATGTGTGACTGCTGTGCTACCCACGGCCTGTGACCCACAGCCCTCAGCCACATGGCACCTTCATCTCCGTCTCTGCGACCCAGAATCCTGGTCCAGAGTGCATGACCACTCACGGGCAGTTGAACACACATGAGCAAGTTCCATTTTAAAGCTTTCTTATACTCTCTCCTCTGCCTACTTCCATCCATGCTTCCCTTAGAAATCCCCGCTATGGGCCGGGTGCGGCGACTCATGCCTGTAATCCCAACACTTTGGGAGGCTGAGGTGGGTGGATCACCTGAGGTCAGCAGTTCGAGACCAGCCTGGCCAACATGGTGAAACCCTGTCTGTACTAAAAATACAAAAAAATTAGCCGGGCGTGGTGGTGGGCGCCTGTAATCCCAGCTACGTGGGAGGCTGGGGCAGGAAAATTGCTTGAACCAAGGAGGCAGAGGTTGCAGTGAGCTGAGATTGCGCCACTGCACTCTAGCCTGGGTGACAGAACAAAACTCTGTCTCTGAGAAAAAAAAAGAAAAAAAAAAAAAGAAAAATCCCTCCTACGATTTCCTTTACAGGAAGCAAGAAAATAAATCCATGAGACTCTCATTAGATTTTTTCAAACAAAGTAGCTTGATCTTATCCCTGGAAGTGAGCACCATGCCTCGGAGACAGTTACTCCAGAGATCTCATCCCTGCCTCAACTATTCTGGATGGCTTCTTTGGGAGGTGGTTGCAGAGACAGCTTACTGGTCACACAGGAAAATGATTGCCATGACCTTCTATCCCTATCCGCACAATACAAACATCATCAAAGGGACTCTCCCATACTTGTGTCTACTCATGCAAAGGGTTTTGCCAGCCTCTCTTTCAGTAAGTGTGCAGAAATGTTGTCTTTTAAAATCCCTGTTCCCCAAGTGGCTGCCGTGACATGGGGATGCAAAGGGTGACAGTGTTGCTGCTCAGGGCTGCCCTGACAAAGGGCCGCAGACTGGGGGCTTCAACAACAGAAGTCTGGCTTCTCAGAGCCTGGAGGCTGGAAGTTTGAGATCTAGTTTTGGCAGGCGTGCTGCTTCTGAGGCCTCTGAGTGTGGCTTGGAGGTGGCTGCCTTTCCCCCTGTGTCTCCCCATGGTGTTCTCTGTGTGTGTGTCTGCATCTTCATTCCTTGATTTTTATTATTTTGGAGAAAGGATCTCACTATGTTGCCCAGGTTGGCATGCAGTGGCACAATCACAACCCACTGCAGCCTTGACTTCCCAGGGTCCAGTGTTTCTCCCGCCTCGACCTCCTGAGTAGCTGGGACTGCAGGTGCATGCCTCCACATCCGGCCAATTGGTATATATTTTTTTCCTTTAGAGATGAGGTCTAACCAAGTTGTCTAGGTTGGTCTTCAACTTCTAGGCTCAAGCAATCTGCCTGCCTTGGCCTCTCAAAGTGCTGGGATTACAGGTGTGAGCTGCTGTGCCTGGCCTTGATTTCTTCTTTTTCAAAGGATACCAGTCAAATTGGATTGGAACCCACCCTAAAGACCCTATTTTAACTTAATCTCCTCTTTGACGAAACTTTCTCCAAATGCAGTGACTTTCTGAAATACTGGGGGTAAAGACTTCAACATATGAATTTTGGGGGTCTCAATTCAGCTCCAAACAGGCCCTAATGGAAGCGCCAGCCACTCCCTGCTCTGTGTCCAGCACCTCTGTGACCCTCGATGAGTCCTCGCTTGCTGGGTTTCAGTTTTCTTATCACCAACATGATCGGAGGCGGTGGTCAGACAAGCTTGCCCAGGGCCTTTACAGCTTGAAAACTCCACAGTAACCTATAAAAGCATCACTCTAGGAAGATATATTGCTTTTGTGACCCAGGCAACACCACAAGGGCTTTCAGCGTTCAAGGCCACGCATCCACAGTATGCTCTGATGTTTCTCAATATCTGACGACAAACTTTATGATCCCGGTTGGCAGGTGAGACACTTCTCCTTGGTTTGAAAGTAACAGCAGCGTGGTCTCAGTGGGAAACATCCTTGGAGAAATGTTTGATTTTTTCTCGTGTGTTCGGTTCCGAGGCGGAAGCCCCCCACCACTCACTGAGGAAAGGGAGGTGTCCGATGCTTTTTAATCAAAGGCATTTTCTTTCCAGGGTGTTTCTCTATACAAACACCTTTGATAAAAGATCTTGATTTGATCTGTGATTAAAGATCAAAGCCCAAATAAACCCATCAGGGAATGAGAAAGAGTCAGCAAGGACAGCACTACCCTCTTCTTGTGGGCACAAAGGTGGGCTGGATGGCTAGTGCCTGGCACTGCTTGGCCAGCCAGAAGCCCTGACTTCCAGGATCCCAAGAGTCACACGAGACTGTGGGGGCTTCAAAAACAAGCCTGAAGCAGAGGCCCTTAGCCTATCCTCGATCGGGCAGCAGTGTGGTAGGGCTGGTATTCTCCCTTGAGCTTTGCCTTCTGCTTTGTCACACAGTAGCTGTATTGGACCTGGCTGATTTCCTTCTGCTGGCATGGATGGAGAGGAGAGGCAGGGCCCCCAGTGGAACCAAGGGTCCCCTTCACAGTCTTGCCTTGAATGAGTTGCTTTATCCTTCCCTTTCCTTCTAGAAGCTGGTCTTTAAATTCAGCTCTACATCTTAGTGCAGTAACATGGTTTGGCTGTGTCTCCACCCAAATCTCATCGTTAATTGTAGCTCTCATAATTCCCATGTGTCCTAGGAGGAACCTGGTGGGAGGCAACTGAATCATGGCGGTGGGTTTTTTTCTGTGCTGTTCTAGTGGTAGTGAATAAGTCTCATGAGATCTGATGGTTTTATAAAAGGGCAGTTCCCTGGCACACGCTCTCTTGCCTGCCACCATGTAAGATGTGCCTTTGCTCCTCCTTCACCTCCACTGTGATTGTGAGGCCTTCCCAGCCATGTGGAACTGTGAGTCCATTAATCCTCTTTTTCTTTATAAATTACCCAGTCTTGGGTATGTCTTCACAGCAGTATGAAAATGGACTAATTCATGCAGACTGCTGAACTTTCCAGGTTCTAAGTGTCCTTTATCCCTGAAATTGCAATATTGGTACCCAGGAGGCAGCTGGGAGGGATACATGAGGTCTATGTTCACAGAGCTAGGTGCACAATAAAGGCAGCTAGTGTTACATTCTCTTTGAGAATCCATTGATTTGGGTCAGATTGGATGTGTCTGGACACTGGGAGTAATTTCCTGTTGGGAATGCTACATGTAGCTATTCTTGAGCTTAGCATGGTCATCTTTGTAATCAACGTGTATATAGGATTTTACAGATTTCACAGCACTGTTGCATGCCTTATCTCCTCTAACCCCCTCCATTGTACTGTGAGATCCGCTTTGTTACTTCTGTTTTACATGAGGAATATCCTAAAGAGATGGGGGCTCATGGGGATCACCTGTCCAAGGCCCTTCAGTTATAAGAAGACAAAGACCCAAGGACAAGTATAGACTGATGGTCTGTACTTCTGTATCCCAGAAACTAGGCTTGTTTTACAGTCTTCATGTCTCACGACTTTCTTGCAAAAAAACCCTGCGTCCGGCTCTGTGCGTGCCCATGCTGAATGCTGGAGGATTTCCACACCCAACACAGAAGCTGAGTGGGTTTCAGTTTATCTGAACATGCTAGTTTATAATCCATATTGGAGGTGCTGTGCAAGTATTTCGAGCAAGAGTGATTACTTGGCTTTATAGAGGTGTGTCCTCCTTACCTCATTAGTAAAATCATTCGTGCACAATCTGCTGAAGAGAAACATTCATTAAAAACTGAGATGGATTGCGGCCCCATGAGGCCAAGCCAAATTATTTGAGGCTCGGTTTGGCCTATTTTCAATGCCTGCAAAGGACCAAGACCTGCTCCTGTCATGGGAAATAGTAGACTGATTGAGAACATCCATAGTTGGAATTCTACAGGGCATAGAACTTTGGTTTATGTGGAGTTAGCCAAGAGAAAGTCCAAAGAAGTCAACTGGTGGTTTCCGCCTGGAATTTTCTTAATCTTAGTTAAAGCACCTAAGATCTTTATGGCTTTAGGCTGGGCCTTGAAGGGGGAGGAGAGGCATCTCCTTTTTCAGCGGACTTGCCTCTCCAGCTGCATACCACACTTGTCCTATCAGCATGGCATTTTGCATGTGGTTTTTGTCACGAGGAGAGGCAGTCAGGAATTTGCACTTTGATCTTCCCCACAGAGGTGGATATCTTCCCAGGACAAAGGGCAGGGAAACAAACTTCAAAATGCATGTGACCTTGGAACACCTGTTTAAGGCTCTTGCTTAAATGGTAACAATTGGAGATAAATATGGCAAAATCATTAAAATTAATGTAGGACTTCAACCTCATCAACAGGTGAGAAGGGGGTGCCCACCGATCCTGAAACATTGGCACTGCCAAAAGAGCTGGTGATACCCAGGACAAGGCTGGGGGCCGAGAATGTCCCCCCAAATTGTTCTCAAGGGGCCTATAACCTGCAAGGTAAGGGCGGAGAAGGTGATGAGTAGCGAGTAGAGTAGAGTAGAATAGAGTAGAGTAGAGTAGAGAGGACACCAGCTTTGGAAGCAGATGCATCCAGTTTTAAATCTTGTTCTGAGACTGTTAGGGATTGAATTGTGCCCCCGCCCCCAGCTTTCTATGTTGATGTCCTAACTCCAAATGTGATGATATTTGGAGATGGGTTTCTGGGAGGTAATTGGAGTCAAATGAAATCACAGGGGAGAGATCCTAATCCAATGGGATTGGTGGCCTTATAAAAAGAGGGAGAGAGAGATTTTGTTCTTTCTCTCTGCCACGTGAAGATACAGTAAGAAAGCAGCGTCTGCAAGCCAGGAAGAGAGCCCTCACCAGACACTGAATTTGCTGGCACTGGAACTGAGAGGAAATCAATTTGTGGTGTTCAAGGCACCCAGGCTGTGATATTTCGTGATGGCAGCCCAGGCTGACTAAGACAGAGACTTAAATTATTCAACCTCAAGTGCTTCTCAACAAGCTCTTGATGTAAAATTAAGATTATAACATTGACCTCAAAGTGATGATAAAAGTCAATGAAACAATATCTGCAAGAGGATCGCCTCCTTGTAGATGCACCAGCATTCTGTTTTCCAGTCATCTGTGAGCTTCAAACACCAAAACCACCTTGTATTCATTTTAGTTCCCCCGGTGCCTGGCCCAGACGAAGTTCGCAGTGAGTGGTGGTTGAATTAACAAATAATAAATGATGGATGGGTAAGTGTGCACAGCCTCTGCTCTGAGTGCACTCTAACTTTACCCACTGCCTTGGCCATACTGCTCACTCAGCGGGTTTTTTCCTGCAGCTTCCAACCTGAGTCATTTGATCACTCCGCCGCTGTCCACTCTCAGACCAGGACACAGGGCCAGTGTTGGTGGAAGATGCCTTTGGAGTGATGTGATTAATTTCAGTCAATCATGATACTGGCTTTGGGTTTTTTTTTTTTTTTAATTGCTTTTGAAATGGGGCCCTAGGATGGAAGAGCTTCCATCCTGGCTGCCCTGGAGCTCCTGGCAGCAACTCCCGCTCCTGTGCCCTGAGCACTCAGGGCCCCACCGCTAGCCATCAAAGAATCGAGATGGAGGCTGGGTCCTTCTGGCTTTAATATCTGGATGTTTCCCCCACATTGGACTCTGTCATCCCCCTGCCCCATATCTCTCTGCTACAACTCTCAGCTCAACCCTGAGGCCGCCAGCCCCTAGACCCTCAGCCACGAGGTATCATCATCTGCCTGCTGTTTGCAAACTCCTTAACCAGGCCTTAGAAGTGCTGAATACTTTAAATGGTAAATCATCTTGATTGCTATAAAAAATGGGTTTGGCCAAGATGTGGGGCCTTCTCTGTAGCCTGCTATGTCCTCAGTTTCCCTCCAGAATTACACGACCTCATAGTTTCAACAAGCAGTTCGCAGTGGAATGAGTGGTTTGTGGCCAGCAGAGTCAGAGGAGTTTAATTTATGATGGCATTTTTTTTTTTTCTTTACAGGAAATAAAGGAAAAGAACGTCTTGCTAACTCCACAAAGCTGCTGTACCACTGTTCATTTGTCCAGGCAATTCCTCATGGACCAGTAATGAGCTTCAGCTCGGTCAAACCCATTTTTTATAGCAATCAAGATGATTTACCATTTAAAGTATTCAGCACTTCTAAGACCTGATTGAGGAGTTCGCAAACAGCAGGCAGAGCTGGGCAGAAATCAGGACAGATGGGACCTCAGCGATCATGGGTTCCAGCCTTTTCCTTTCACAGGTGAGGACACTGAGGCCCCCTGGGAGAAGGAACTTGCTGGAGGTCCCTGTGAGGGTGTCTGAGGTGAGGCTCAGCCCCGTGCTGTGTTCATCATTGCCTCCCGAGTCCCTTCTCAAAGCCCTTTGTGGATGATTCCTGTGCAAGGTGCAATTGCTGGTGGGGCTTGAGCAGGTCCTTCCTCGGGAAACACGTGGAAGGACTAAACAGGGAGAGAGAGGATCCCACGCTTGGCATCTGCAAGGTGGGAGGAGAAACGTGGAGAAAGCAATTGCCATGTGCCTTTGTCGCCGTGAGGCTCAAAAACCTGGACTCACCCAGCAAGGAATTTCTCTCTTAAAATAAAATAGATTTGCTTTGTGCTTCACGGGGATTCCCTTAAAGCATTTCTCATCATAATCCTGGGGAGGACGTGGTATTCAGTATTTTGTTTGTGGGCGACAGAGAATGTAACTGTCTGGGCCTAAGTGACACAGGCTTGGAGATGAAGATTAAGGTTGGAATTTGGTGTCTTTTAATCTTTATTCCCTGGTTTCATCTGTTCTCGGTGTCCTTGAAGCAATGGCTTAGACAGGGTTGATGTATTCATGAATCTGAGGGACTTTCATGTGAACTCGAGGCAGGTTTGGTCTGCATCCTGCTTAGTAGCATAAAGCTTGGACCTGTGTGCAAAGTGCAGTGAATTTCAGCCCATCCCGAGAGCGAACACAGGCCCTTAGAGCTGCCTGTGGGGCGTTGAGCTGCTGTCGTGCCGCAGTGGTCCAGGGGGCTGCAGGACCCTCTACCAAGGGCACTTCTTGGACAGGGGTTCTCCTGACTTTTTCTCTCCCACCTCTGATCTTCCCCCTGTCATCTTGTGTTGAGATGACTGGAGCGAGGACTTCACTCCTGGGACTCATTGTGGGTTAAACTGAAGGGAAAGTGAGTTAGAACCCAGCGCCTTAGGGAGAAGCACATCTTGTTCACCTGCACAGGCTCTGTTCCCCTCATCTGAAGAAGCCTCAGTCCTCCACATGTTATCACCTTCTCTGGGGCCCAGGCCCAGTGGAGGCTTTTTGGGGGAGGTTTCAGAGCACAGTTTGAACCAAGAGCAAACATGTAGTAGCTTCAGGGTATCAGAAAGTTGATTTTCTGTCCACAGCACAGTTTTAGGCCTCCTGAGAATTCTGGACTTTTTCTTGGACACAGTGATCTTTGGTACAAAGAGGGGCAGAGAGGAAACGGCGTGTGCACGAAGAACCCTGCCTGCTTTAGTGACTGGCGGGAGGTATGGGCGGCTGTAGCTGCCACACTTTGTGCCTACGAATTACTCAAGCCAGGATTTTAGGTTTATGATGAATAATAATAAAAATTCAGGTTTGATCATTCCTATTTGGGTGTAAATAGAAATCTCTGATTAGGTAGTAGAGTATTTGAACCTATATTTTGATTTGAATTCTTCAAGCAATGTGATTTTCTCCCTAAATCAACACAGTATCTGAAATCCCCCTGTGAACATCGCCTTTGGTTATAAAATGCAAGGAGAAAGCACTCAACTTGTTCTCTATGTTCATCTTAATGGTTTTCTTGTGACTGTCAGTAGGGAATTCAAAAGTTCTAGGAGATAGAGTCCCTGTAAATCACTGTTTGGGTTTAAAATGACCTGCATATAATGACTCATCACAATGTACTCGTAAGTACAGTCAGCATCACTTAACGATGGGGATCCATTCTCAGAAACGCATGATTAGGCGATGTCATTGTGAGGCCGTCCCAGAGCCCTCACACACAGCTATGGCAGAGCCCACTACACACCTGGGCTATGTGGTGTAGCCCGTTGCTCCTTGGCTTCAAACCCGAATGGCATGTCACTGTGCTGAATACTGTAGGCAAGTGTAACACAATGGTATGAATAAGTGTTTTTATATAAATACAGAAAAGGTACAGTAAAAATATGGCATAAATGATGAAAACATGGTACACCTGTCTAGGACACTTACCATGAATGGAGCCTGCAGGACTGGACGTTGCTCTGGGTGAGTGAGTGAGTGAGTGAGTGGTGAGTGAGTGTGAAGGCTTAGACATTAGTGTACACTCCTGTAGACCTTGTAAACGCTGTACACTTTGGCTATGTTGAATTTATAAAAAAATGTTTCTTGCTTCAATAATACATTAACCTTAGCTTATTATAACTTAATAAACTTTTTATTTTTTTCAACTTTTTGACTTTTTTGTAATAACTTAAAACACAGACACAATGTATAGCTCTACAGAAATATTTTCTTTTTTATATCCTTATTCTATAAGTTTTTTTCTATTTAAAATTTTTTAAAAATTTGACTTTTTTTGTTAAAAGCTAAAACACACACATTATCCTAGGCACACACAGGGTCAGGATCATTAATATCACTGTCTTCCACCTCCACATCTTGTCCCACTGTAAGGTCTTCGGGGGCAGAAACACACATGGAGCTGTCATCTAGTATGATAGCAATGCCTTCCTCTGAAATATCTCCTGACGGACCTGCCTGGGCTGTTTTATAGTTAACTTTTGCTTTTGAATAAGTAGAAGGAGGCCGGATGCGGTGGCTCATGCCTGTAATCCCAGCACTTTGGGAGTTTGAGGCAGGTGGATCACCTGAGGTCAGGAGTTTGAGACCAGCCTGGCCAACATGGTGCAACCCTACCTCTACTAAAAATACAAAAATTAGTGGGGCATGGTGGTGGGTGCCTGAAATCCCAGCTGCTTGGGAGGCTGAGGCAGGAGAATCGCTTGAATCTGGGAGGCAGAGGTTGCAGTGAGCCGAGATTGCACCACTGCCCTCCAGTCTGGGTGACAGAGCGAGACTCTGTCTCAAAAAAAAAAAAAAAAAAAGTGAAAGGAGTATCCTCTAAAATAATGGTAAAACATATAGTAAGTACATAAATTAGTATAACATACTATACTATCTAATAGTCATTTATTGTCATTATCAAGTATGTACTATTCATAATTCGATGTGCTGGATTTTTATACAACTGGTAGCGCAGTAGGTTTGTTTACATTAAACACGTGAGTAATGTGTTGGGTTAATGCCATGATGACAGCTACAACATCACCAGGAGATAGGAACTTTTCAGCTACGTTATAACTCGTTGGACGGCCATGGTACGTGTGGTCTGACATTGACTGAAATACTGTTATATGGTGCATTACTGTATATATTTACTGTAATTTAAAAATTGGGATATGATTCACATGTCATAAAATTCACCCCTTTAAAGAGTACAACACAGTGGTTTTTAGTATCTTCTCAAAGGTGTGCAGTCATCATCACTATCTAACTCGAGGACATTTTTGCTGCCCCAAAAAGAAACCCGGCACCCATTAGCATTCCCTTCCCATTCCCTCTTCCCCCAGCCTCTGGCAACCACTCATCATCTACTTTCTGTCTTTATGGATTTGCCGTATTTCCTATAAATGAAATAATATAATGCACACCTTTCATGTCTGGCTTCTTGCACTGAGCATAATGTTTCCATGGTTTGTTTATGTTGTAGCATGCGTTAATTATTCTTTCTTTTTATTGGCAAATAATATTCCATTGTATAGATATGGATATACCATGTTTTATTTATTAATTCATCAGTTCGTGGACTTTTGGGTTGCTTCCTTTTTTTAGTTTTATTTATTTTTAGAGTCTCACTCTGTTCCCCAGGTTGGAGTGCAGGGGTGCCATCTTGGTTCACTGCAACCTCTGCCTCCCAGGTTCAAGTGATTCTCCTGCTTCAGCCTCCCAAGCATCTGGGATTACAGGTGGCCACCACCATGCCCAGCTAATTTTTGTATTTTTAGTAGAGGTGGGGGTTCACCATGTTGGCCAGGCTGGTCTCCAACTCCTGACCTCAAGTGATCCACCCGCCTTGGCCTCCCAAAATGCTGGGATTATAGGCGTGAGCCACCACGCCCAGCCCTCCTTCCCTTTTTGACTATTAGGCATCATGCTGTCATAAACATTCTTGTACAAATTTTTGTGAGGACATATGTTTTCAATTCTCTTGGGTACATACCTAGCAGTGGAATTGCTGGGTCAAATGGTAACATTATGTTTAACTTTTTGAGGAACTGCCAAACTGGTTTGGTAAGCAGCTGCATCATTTTCCATTCTCACTAGAAAAGAAGGAGGGATCTAGTTTCTCCACATCTTCCTTGACTGAACTTGTTAGACAATAACAAGATAGACCATATCTTTTTAAATTTAAGTCATCCTAATGGTGTAAAGGGGTATCTCCTTGTGGTTTTTGCTTTATATTCCTTTAATAACTAATGATGGTGGGCATTTATTCATGCACTTACTGACTGTTTGTACAGCTTTGGAGCCATGTCTATCCAAATCCTTTGCCCATTTTTGAATTGGATTTGTTGTCTTTTTGTTGCTGAATTGTAAGAGTTCTTTATAGATTCGGGATATTAGACCCTTACCAGAAATACGATTCGAAAAAATTTTCTTCCATTCTGTGGGCTGTCTTTTCTCTTTATGGTATTCTTTGTTAAACAAAAGTTTTAGATTTTGACAAAGTCCAGTCTATTTAATATTTTTTCTTTAGTTGTCACATGTCTGTTGTTTCCTAATCCAAGGTTATAAAGATTTACAGCTATGTTTTCTTTCAAAAATTTTATAGTTTTCTCTCTTAACCCTTGGGTATTTTTATTCTTAAATTATCTGGCTCAGCTCTGGGAACACTTTTTTCATTTTGAAATAACTTTTATTGTAAAAAAGAAAAATATTAAGAAATTAAAATTAAAGAAAAAGATACACCTTTTTTTTTTTTTTTTTTTTTGAGACGAAGTCTCACTCTGTCGCCCAGGCTGGAGTGCAGTGGTGCGATCTCGGCTCACTGCAAGCTCCGCCTCCCAGGTTCACGGCATTCTCCTGCCTCAGCCTCCCGAGTAGCTGGGACTACAGGCACCCGCCACCTCGCCTGGCTGATTTTCTTTTGTATTTTTTAGTAGAGACGGGGTTTCACAGTGTTAGCCAGGATGGCCTCGATCTCTTGACCTTGTGATCCGCCTGCCTTGGCCTCCCAAAGTGCTGGGATTACAGGCGTGAGCCACCCCTTTTACAAAACAGGAACTAATCTTTAAAATCAATTTTGTAATTTACTTCATTTAATATATCAGAAACATTTTCTGATATAATTATTCTCCTACATCATAACTTTAACTGATAGCACAATATCCCATTGTTTGGATATCTATTATTTTTTAAATCCCTTATTGTTGGACATTTATGCTATTCCCATTCAGAAAACAGTAGCAGTACAGCAATGAGTGCATGATAATTTTCTCAGAATAAATTGTCAAAAATGTTTTTAAAAGAATAAACCCCATTTCCAGCATCCTAGTAAAGCAAATGTACAAGTGTTCCCTAAGAATTTTCTGGAATAAAGTGAAGGACAGTTAGATACAAAGGTAAATAAATGTCTTTCGTTTTGGGGGAGTGCCTTCTTGACCTTGTCCAATATTCAGATATTTTCTGTAAGTTATTTTCTTTGTTACTATAGTTAGCATAATTACAATTTTAAATACTGCATAATATTATATTGATTTGATGCAAGATAATTTACTTATGATACCCAGATGTTAAATACTTAAGTTGCATTGGACTTTATTTATTGTTACTTTAAGTTCTGGGATACACGTGCAGAATGTGTAAGTTTGTTACATAGCTAAACATGTACCATGGTGGTTTGCTACACCTATCAACCCATCATCTAGGTTTTAAGCCCTGCATGCATTAGCTATTTATCCTGATGCTCTCTCTCCCCCGACTCCCCACACCCTCTGTGTGTGTTGTTCCCCTGTCTGTGTCCATGTGTTCTCATTGCTCAACTCCCACTTATGAGTGAGAACATGCAGTGTTTGGTTTTCTGTTCCTGTGTTAGTTTGTTAAGGATGATGGCTTCCAGTTTTACCCATGTCCCTGCAAAGGACATGACCTCGTTCCTTTTTACGGCTGTAGTATTTGACTTTTAATTTATAGGGAATACCACAGTGAACATGTTTTGTGCGTACAATTTTGATCTTTTGAATTGCTTCCTTAGGGCAGGTTCCAGCAGAGGGATTTGGGAGTGAAATGGCTAGAATATTTAGAGAATATATATATTGTCCTGTCGCTTCTGGAAGGGACTGTAGCAATTTGCACTCCCTTCACAGTGCATGAGGGTCCCACATCTGGGCAGCTTGCCTCTAGTCCCACACACACTTTGAAGTGTTTCGGCAAGGATTTCAGGTGAATGGTGGTTGAATGAAGGGAGGGAAAAGTTATTCCTATTTTACTTCTATTTTGTAATTTTTAAGTTTGCGTCGAAGGATGATCTTTGTCTTTCTGCGGATTTCATGTTTATCCTGTCCTTTCCCCCAGACAGCTAAGTTTTAAAACTGATCTTCAAGAAAACAGACTATCCACCTGAGGCTCTATTACAGGGACTGGTGTTCAGTGACTTCCGAATTGGGAAATCTTTAATATACACGTGGAGATATGGCATAGTTTCCAGGTTTAAAAAGATGGGGCTTTTCCACCCAGAGCTGGACATCTCCCCATTTTATTTTCTGTGACCATAAGTTATAACCAGCCCATAACTGCTCCCCTCCCGTCCCTGCGGTGGCTGTGGGTGGTTGCCCATCACCACGGCCATGGCTCTGTGGATTTTCCCAGAGTGGACACTGGGCCCAGGCCCACGGTTCTCACGTAACGACTTCGGCTGCCTGGGTTCGAGGCTCGGCAGCACTGTCTGGAGGAAGATTCTGAGCCCAGCGTGGGATGGGCCCAGCCTGTCTCAGAGGGGGAACCCTTGGCTCTGGGGACCCTCTCTCCAAGACCTTTATCAAGATGCCACTGCGTCAGAGCACCTTGGGGGCCTCGAATGTTGTGTCATTTCCAGTGAAGCCGACCTTAGGCAGGCGTGGCCCGGGGGGTGTTTGCCCTCTATTCCTCGGAAGAGCGGGACCCCAGCCCTCTCACCACCGCCGCTGTGTTCGGTGGGAGGGTCCGAGTTTGGAGGGCTTGGAGAACTGTGGAGGTAAAACCGAGCGCAGCTGGGCGGGGGTACTCCTGTGAGAAAGCAAGGGGCTTTGGGGCGAGTTATTCAAAGCCAGGGGCAGCTCCCCACTTGCTGGGGGCACACAGCATTCTCTCGGGCTGCTGATGCTGGGCCTGGCTGTGGAAGGGGCCCCCATCCTGGGCTTCCGTTCAGAGGGTGTGCGGGAGGCCCTGTGGAGAGTGCTGGGCCGAGGGGCTGCAGTGCTGGAGTCACGCCCGGATGGGATTCCTGCAGCCCTGACTGGAGCTTTCCACCTGGGGCACCAGGAACAAGTCCCGCCCATCTGCGTGACATCTCCCTGGGAAGGGACAGGCGTGGTGGGCCTGCCGCAGACCCTTCCGTCTCTGACCGCCCGGCTTTCTCACCGGGGTTCAGACCCTGGGCTCCTCCTACCTGTGCCCTTGCCTTTGACTTCTGGACTTTGTGTCTGTTTGTTCCCAGGCCCTCCCCCTGCCCCAGTGGACTTGGGTCTGGCTTCTCCCACGTGGTGGCCTCTGGGAGCACCTGTGGCCCATTTTTGGTCCTCTGAACCCAACCCTCCCCACCAACCTGCCCCAGCGTCCCCGAGGGGGCAGCAGACATCCCCTTTTCTGGTTAATCCTCTGGAGGGGACATGGGCAGGATGTTTCCTACAAACCAGCTGACCTGTATGCAGGAGAGGCCTCCTCAGATCCTCCTCTAGCCCCAGTGATGGAGCGCTGGCCGGAAGACTGAGGTGGGATCCTCGGAAGGCTTCCAGGAGTGGTAGAAACATTTCCAGAAGGGTTTAATTGTTCTGAGAGGTCACCTCTTCCTCGTCTTGGAGATGGCGCCACAGCCCTGGCTGTCTCCCAAACTAGAGAGCAGAGAGTCCTGCTTCCAGTCGCCCTCACTTAAGCCTGACATCCTCCTGCAGCCCAGCCCTGGTTATGTCTCCCCACTGACCTTTCCAGCCTCTCCTCTGCTCCCGCTCCCACCGCCTGGGCTCAGGCCTGCACTATGTATTGTATATTCGTTGTATATTGTATATTTTATATTCGTCATGGATTTTATCTTATGTATTGTAGAGTCATTGCATGTTGTATTCTCATCGTATGTTGCATATACATTGTGTGTTGTATATTCATTGCACTTAGTCTATTATATGTTGTATGCTAATCATCTGTTGTATTCTTATCTATTGTATATTTATCATATATTGCATATTGCATATTCCTTGTATATTGTATATTGCAGACTCATATATTTACATGTTGCATATTTATCTTATGTTGCATCCATCATAATTGAAGACTCATTGTATATGTTTATATGTTGCATATTCATCACGTTGCATAGTCATGTGTGGCATATTCATCATATGTTGCATGCTCATTGTATATTGCATGCTCACCATATACTGCATACTCGCTGTATATTGTGTAATCATCATATGGTGCATACTCATCATATATTTCATACTCCCTGTATATTGCATACTCTTTTTTTTCCTTTTTTTTTGAGACAGAGTCTCACTCTGTCACCCAGGCAGGAGTGCAGTGGCACGATCTCAGCTCACTGCAACTTCTGACTCCCGGGTTCAAGCGATTCTCATGCTTCAGCCTCCCAAGTAGCTGGGACTACAGGCGTGTGCCACCACGCCCAGCTAATTTTTGTATTTTTAGTAGAGATAGGGTTTCACCATGTTGGTCAGGCTGGTCTCAAACTCCTGGCCTCAAGTGATCCACCAGCCTCGGCCTCCTAAACTGCTGGGATTACAGATATGAGCCCCAGCGCCCAGGCGATATTGTACACTCATCATATGTTTCATAATCCTCCTATAGTGACTCACATTGATGCAACAGGACTCCTATGTGATGTCCTCCTATCGGGTCTCACTGTCTCCAAGTGAGCCCTCGTGTCTCGTCCCAGTGCTGACTGTCCCATCTCCTGCTCTGTTTAATGGCCTCCTTTAGCCTAAGGGCCCTCTGCTGGGCCTTGTTCCCCAGCTTTCTCTCCTGCCTCTGTCACTCCTCCCCGGTTCGTGTGGCCCTTGGTGATACCTGGCGGCCTCACTCTCCCGGCCTCTGTCTCTGCTGGGACCTGCCTTTCCCATATTTTGGATGAGCCCCCAGGTACTTTTTGGAAACTAGCAATTGAGTAGTATGTCACGGGTTGTAGAGCCCCTCTGTGGACTTGACTGCTGTCCAGGGAGCGCTTGTTAGAATAGCATCTGAGTGTGTGAGTGGACTGAGGCCAAGAGAGGGTGGGCGACCAGCCCGGGGTCACGTAGCTACTGAGAGTCCAGCTGGGCTCTGACCTGGCTTCTCTGTGTCCTGAGCCAGGGCATTTCCATGCCCCTGCCCCACCCCCATGGGATCCACGGACAGTTCTGCATTCATGGTCCTTGGTTGTAGAACTGGATTTGCCCTCCGCCCCTCTCTAATCAGCTAATTGCTTTCAGCCTTGGTTGGCCTGTGGTCACTGGGACTTACCTGGTTTTCCGTGGAACCCTAACCCAACTCATCTCACTTCAGCTCTGCCTTTCTCAGGCGGGTGGGGCAGTGGGGGTGGGAGGCAGATCCCTCTGGTCCTTGTGAACCTGCCCCTGTGCTCCAGAGGGCACAGGCTCAGGAGAGGGGTTTCCCTGGTCCCCGACCTGCTGTGCACCGGCCATGACTTGGAATCCACACCCCAGTCCTGCTCTCTGCAGGCTTCCTCATCATATCACAGGCACAGTGGTAGCAGGCTCACACACACACACACATACCCCTCACACAGCACACACATACAAAGAGCCACGCAGGGCCAACATGCTCACACAGACACACCGTGTAAGTGTGCATGAGTGCACACACACCACACATACACACACACCCCACACCACACATTACATACACCTACCACACACACCCCACACATACACACCACATATATACACACACCATACCCACATTACATACATCTACCACATACACCCCCCACACACACCACACACCACACATATACACACACACCACACCGCACATTACATACACCCACCACACACACACCACACATATATACACACACCATACCACATATTACACACCACACACCACACGTTACATACATCCACCACACACCCCACATACCCCCCCACATACACATATACCACACTACACATGCACATTACATACACCTAACCACAGACACACCACACACCACACCACATATACACGCCACACATATACACACACCACATCTCACACACACACATCACATACACCTAACCACACACACACCACACACACACAACACACAGCCCACATACACCCACACCACACACGTATACACACATCAGACCACACATGCACCACATCACACACATATATCACCTACACCTACCACACATATACACACACACCACACAACACACACACCGCACATAAACGTCACACATACACACTGATACTGCACAAACACCACACATATGTACACATACCACATATACCTGCCACACACACCACACACAGAAACACAGACACCACACCACACACACCACACCACACACCTGCCATACACACACCACACAGACACTACACATATACACACACACCACACCACATACTACACATACACACCACACATATACACACACCACACCACACGCATCACACACACACATCACACATATACACTAACACCACACCACACACACACAATATACACCACATTCATTCATGCCCTCCCCACACCGCATACATATACCACACACACACACAGACGCACACACTCCATAGCACACATGCCCTCACACACCCCTAAGTGCACACACACACAAACGGTCTGCATGTTCATACACACTCGCCTTCCTCTGGTCACACATTGGCCCAGGAAACAGGAACCCCTGGTGGGTTCCCAGGCAGCTTCTGCCCCACCGGGTTCCAGGGTTCCATTCTGAGGGCCCATCTTTAGCCCGGGCAGCCAGGTCGCAAGATACCGAGGTCACTTCCTAGCTGACTAGTGACTGTGCAGCCAGAGCATCCTTGTCGTCTGAGTGGGCAAGGAAAAGAAGGAAAGAAGCAAAAAGGATGTTGGCCACATGGGAAATGCCCACATTGGTGGGTGCCAGAGTCCACTGGGCAGAACAGGTATGGCCACGGCTTGGCGTCTGATCTCGGGGCAAGCAGCTGTTCTGTGCCTCCTCTGATAAAATCAAGCATTTGATTCCTTTTCTCTCCTGAATACTGCAGCTCTGGCCACAGGTCCAACGTAGGTGAACGAAGGGGCTGTTGAAAGCGAGAGAGGGGGGAAGGTTTTGCGACGGGTGGGTGTGGGAGGTCGCTGGCTGCGTGTGAACCTGCCTCGCTCAGATGTCAGCAGAGAGCAACACGCAGTGTGTGCGCAGGTGTGTGTCTGAGCCTGTAGGGAGTCTAGTGCGTGCGCGTGGCACGTGTGTGTGTCTGGCCCTGCACCAGCATTATTTTGAAAAGAAGAAAAGGGTGGAGGGATGAATGAGAAAGTTCCTGGAGAATGCTCTAGAACGCATGAGCGTTTAAAATGCCATGTGGCTGCTTGCTTTCTTTGGTGGCTTGTTTCTCATGCTCTGACTTGGTCCATGGCACCCTGGCACTGGCGACAGGATACAGAACTCGGTTAGGGAGGCTGTCCTCAGCTCTCTGCCCTTCCTTCCTGGCTCAGAGGACCCGGGCTGCTGCTTCTGCTCAGGGGCCATGAGGTGGAGGTGGGGCAAGCTGAAGACTGGCTAGCAGAGGACATGAGTGGCTGCTGGTCAACCCATAGGCTGGACGAGCATTTGGAAGTGGGGCCTGGTGCTGGCTTCTGGGCCGGGGGCCTGGAGCACGGGTTTCCCAGAAGTCAGGAGCCCGGAGGTGGACAGGGTCTCTGTCCCAGCCTGAGGGGGAGCAGAAAGAGCGGGAAGCGGGTTCAGTGCAGCATCCTCACTGCCTACAGCAGAAGACCTGAGCGGCAGGGTGGGGACCCTCGGGGGAGCTGCTCACGGGGAATTCAGCCCCCCGCACCCCACAGTGGGCACAGAGGAAGCTGCAAAGAGGTGAGCGCTGGGCCCTCTGTCCCTGGGAGGTTTTCCTGCTGTTGATTAAGATTTGTTTGAAAAGAATATTTTGGAACAACTTGTCTGGGAAGGGATTAAGTGAATCTTTTGCCCTCTTGTCGGCTTGCTGGCTGAAAGGCCTGCTTGTAGCACACTGGGATCAGGAGAGAAGGGGCACCCCAGAGGGAAAATATTCAGATGTGAACAGGTGGATTTTCCCCCAAGAGGCAGCACACTTACAGACTGAGAGTGAGTGTGGAATCGAGTGAGTGTGTGTGCAGAAGCGCCTTCTGGAATGGAAAGTGCTGCTCCGTGATGGGAGCTCACTGCCGTGTCTGGGTCTGGCCGCAGCGTCCAGCGTGCGTGTCCGGCGCCCCCCGCCTTGGACCTGGCTGCCGGACCACAGCCCATGACTCACGCTCTGGGTGCTTTTCGCTCATTTTCAGGTTATTACCCTCGTGTACTTCCGGGTAAATCACATTTCTCAGAAAGAAAAAACAAACTACTTGTTATTTACTTGATTTAAAAACTATTTTTTGTGAAAACTACGTCTGCAAATGGGCAAGAATAATTCAGATAAAGAGAAACATGAACTCTTCTTAGGGGATGGACTTGAGGATGATTTTGGACTTGGATTCTTAGTTTAATCTCATGGCTTTTGTTTTTTCAATAAAATAACATTATAAAAATAAAAATGAGGCCGGGCGCAGTGGCTCAAGCCTGTAATCCCAGCACTTTGGGAGGCCGACACGGGCGGATCACGAGGTCAGGAGATCCAGACCATCTGGCTAACACGGTGAAACCCCGTCTCTACTAAAAAATACAAAAAACTAGCCGGGCGTGGTGGCGGCGCCTGTAGTCCCAGCTACTCGGGAGGCTGAGGCAGGAGAATGGCGTGAACCCGGGAGGCGGAGCTTGCAGTGAGCTGAGATCCGGCCACTGCACTCCAGCCTGGGCGACAGAGCGAGACTCCGTCTCAAAAAAAAAAGCTTCTATTATAGCTTCTATGCATTAGACTTAATGCTATCTTTGGAAAGCTGATAAGGAGAACAAGCTGTCACACCATGGTGCCCCGTATTTGGTGGGTAGATTTCCTGGTGACTGAGCTGTCATCCTCAGTTCCAGGACAGCCTCTGCCTTCAGAAAAGACCAGATTTTAGCAGTAAACTAAAATGGCTTCCAAGTCCCTGGTGATACTTCTGAGCACTTGGCAGCTGAAGTGTTTTCCAGTGAGGAAGACTGAGTTAATGGGCACATTCTGGGGTTGTTGGAGAACCCTTCCTTGCTACAGGGCAGCCCTCAGCCAGTTCAGGTCCTGCTCAGCCACCATGGGCCAGACAATGCACACAGAGCCGCCAGGAAGTAGATGCGTCCCTCATGTTCCTTATGGACCCATTCTGGTGGATGGGATGAATGTGCTTTTAGAATCATGTCCGCATCATTATTTATTGAAGAGGAAGGGAAGGATTTATCCTCTTCCCCCAGATGCATGACTGTGGATGTTTTAGGCAAGTATGCAATGACTTGGGGAGGCGTGAGGATCACCTGGGATGGGAGAGCACACCGGAAGTAGGCAGGGAGGAGGAAAAGGAAACACCTATCAAGGTTGTTTAACTGCACAGGTCAGCGGACATGGGAGCTCCTCTTGTTATGTTGGAGAGGGGCTCTCTCATTTTCAGGTTGCTCATACATCAAGATTTATCCACGGACTATAACCAATGCTTCAATTGGTTGGGGAACATTTCTTGACTGGGAGATTATTGGATGGAGAGGCAAGACAGAGTGTGCGCATGCACACGTGCGAATTTGCAAGTGTGGGTTTGCTCTTGTGAGTGGGAGACACGATCTATGGCTTCCTCTCGTAAGGACTTGTAATCTACTCTTATAGAGAAGGAAACCACAAATGGCTCAAAAAAGAAGAAAGATTAATAACACCAAAGGGATAAATAATGTTGGTATCAGTTTTCTAGGACTGTGATAACAAAATACCACAGGGCCAGGGAGTTTAAACAACAAATCTACTTTCTCATGGTTCTGGAGTCTGGAAATCCAAGATTAAGGCGTCTGCAGGGTTGGTTTCTCCCCAGTCCTCTCTTCTTGGCTTGCAAATGGCCCTCTTGTGGGCGTGTCCTCACATGGTCACCCCTCCATCTGTGTGTCTCAAGTGATCCTGCTGCTTCAGCCTCCTGAGTGGCTGGGATTACAGGCATACACCACCATGCCCAGCTCATTTTTGTATTTTTAGTAGAGATGGGATTTCACCATGTTGGCCAGGCTGGTCTTGAACTCCTGACTCAAGGGATTCGCCTGCCTCAGCCTCCCGAAGTGCTGGCATTACAGACGTGAGCCACCGTGCCTGGCTCCCGTGGGTATTTTTGACACCTCCACAAGGTGAGAGGGAACCAGGTGTCCTGGTTGTTCCAATAGGGAGGACCCTGGAAGGGAGGCTGGTGGCTGTCCACAGCTGAGACAGTTAGAGGCAGTGCCCAGGCCTCTGGATTCCTTTCCCATTTGTTGTCACAGCTCCAGGATCCCACAGTGCCACTCCCAGCTATTCTAAGAGCATATCAGTCACACCATTGTGACGCCTGATAGGCAGGGAGGCCACTGAGGAGCGCGGTGCAGAGAGGCTGCCTCTTGGGATTCAGCTTCTGGAGGAGCCGTTCCTGTTCTGTTCTGTTCCCCACTACCCTGTCCCACTGACTCCTGCACCGTCTCCATGTGTCTCTGTCTGCTACCTGGCTAGCTGTCTGGCTCACGAACTCCCCATGCAGTTAGAAATATGAGCACTGAAAAACCTGCAATCCTGTGCACGACAGCCCTGGCCTCGTCTCCCCGAATGCAGGCAGGGCTTTCGATGCAGCTCTCTGCAGGCACTCTCTAGCACGTTGGTAGGCACACAGGAAGCTTTATTTATCTATGTGTGTTGAATACATGAATAAATACATTGTAATGTGGAATTCTGGAAGTGGAAGAAGCCTCGTGCTCCTTTCTCCTGACACCTGTGGAAAGCTCGACACTGTGCCTGGCTGCATCTCTTTGAATGCTCCTGGGGATGAGGTGCTCACTCACAAAATAGCAATGTCCCTCCTGGGAGATGTTGACAGTGAAAACATGATTTGTGTATGGCAGCTGCACTGTGGCTCCCTCTCACGTTTGCCGCATGGTCTTAGTCATGGACAGAACCTTGGGGATCTCTCTTCCAGGGCTTCTCAGAGGGGAGGAAGATACCTGCTGGGTAGGGGTGAGTGGAGCAAGATCATTTGAAAAAGCCTATGTACTATTGTATATTTTGAAATTTAGAAGATCAATTCAAAACCCCTATTATCTTCTTTCTTTTTACGAGACAGTGTCTTGCTCTGTTGCCAAGGCTGGAGTGCAGTGGTATGATCATGGCTCACTGCAGCCTCGACCTCCTGGGCTCAAGCAGTCCTCCCACCTCAGTCTCCTGAGTAGCTATGGGTGAGCGCCACTGTACCCAGCTCTATTATTTCCATAATTAAAACTACTGACAATAAAGAGAAGAGTAATTACAAAGGGTGGGGGGTGAGATGCTGATCAAGTCCGGGTTGGTAACCAGGCTTCTCAAAGTTCACCTGGTTATATTGTTTTGAGGTTTGAACCATGTGAATGTATCACCTGTTCAGAGCAAAAACGAAATAAAACATGAAAATCAAAAGCAGGAAAAACAAAAAGGGACACATTTTGCTAGGTCGGGATAAGACGTAATGATTCCAACACCACCACGTTCCATTCTGCCACCGGACTTCTCTTTTGTACCAAAAGAGAGTGTGTTTTAACAAAAGTTAACGAACACTCCGGTAATGGGGCCGCTCTGTTTGGAAGGAGGAAGGTGCAGCAAAGAGAGGAAAGTGTCGTGTCCAGTTGTGGTTGAGTCGGCTCAATCTCCTCCCGCACTCGGAAGCTCTGGTGGTGGGTGAATTTGGTAGAAAGCATCCTGGCCTGAATATTAAGCTAGTGATGTTTGTTGACCCCTCCGTTTGGATGTTTATAAGTTGCTAACGTGGGGTTGACATGAGCATAGCTGGCTGCTCTACAGCTACTGACAATAACATTTAAAACATTTCCTTCTCTTCTCTGAACCTTAGCCTCACTTAGAAACAACACAACACAACACAACACAACCTACTGTATTGTGAATACATGAAAAGGAGCTCAATTTCACTGCTTCATAAATGCAAATCGGAAGAAGATGCCATTTTTCACCAATTATATCGACAAAGATGAGCAAGTTTGATCATCTGCAGTGATGACTCAGGTGTGGTGGAACAGGGCTCTCAGCACTGTCGGTGGCAGACTTTACGTTGACCAGAGTTTACATTGGTGGCAATTTTGCCTTGTGTATCAACGTCATAAGTGCGTGTAATTTGAGACCTACAATTCCACTTCTAGGAATTTGCTCTTCAGATATCCTGTGGCAATATGAACAAGGACACTGTAGCAAGGTTTGTAACGGCGGTAAACTAGAAGCTGGGTAAATAAATTATGGCGCTTCTATATAATGGAATCTCATACTGACATCTAAATGAATGAGACAAATTTTATAGAAAAAGCACACCAATTTATGTTATTAAATTAAAACAAAAATGCAAAAACTGGTGATGATAGACAGCGGTTTTTTTTTTTTTGCAAAAAGATATTTGCATGTGTTTGTGTAGATGGGAAATTTCTGGGTGGATGTGTGGACAATGGACCTCTCTGGAAAGTGAATGGGGGCATGAAACGAGCAGGAAACTAACTTGGATTGTATAACCCTTTGTAGTGATTGAATTCAGTCACTACGGGCATGTGACTTTTATTTTTATTTTTGTTTATTTTATTTTATTTATTTTTGAGACAGATTCTCACTCTGTCACCCAGCCTGGAGTGCAGTGGCACGATCTCGGCTCACCGCACACTCTGCCTTCCAGGTTCAAGTGATTCTTGTGCTTTAGCCTACTGAGTAGCTGAAATTACAGGCGCATGCCACCATGCCCAGCTAATTTTTGTATTTTTAGTAGACACGAGGTTTTGCCATGTTGGCCAGGCTGGTCTCAAACTCCTATCCTCAGGTGATCTACCTGCCTCTGCCTCCCGAAGTGCTGGAATTACAGGCGTGAGCCACAGCGTCTGGCCGAGTTTTATTTTTAAGGGGCAACTTTTCTCTCCGACAAAAACCTAATCCCTCATAGGCCATTGTGAAAATCAAATTGGATAAACTCAATTCAATTCAATCAACTTTTATTCAGCACTGATTACATTTCAGCCACTGGCTAATGCATATAAAACTGCTTCCCAAACTGTTAACCACCAGAAACACCGAGAGCAAAGCATTTATTTTAGATAGTACAGCTAATTAACCAAATATTTATAAGAGCCAGCTTCCATTTATAAGACAGAGCCCTCCTGAACAGCAAGATTCATTGCAAATGAGCAGTCACTGTTATTTTATTAAGGTGCTAGATTTCAACAATACAGAATCACCCTATAACTTGAAAAAGCAGACATACAACAATTCCCCCTAAATCCTTCCAGAAAGCCAAAAACAGGTGTGAAGACAGTTCAAGACCCGGGATAGATTACTATATATCACAAGACCTGTGATAGTATGTAACATCTCTCCTCCCCTCCCCTTCCCTCCCCCGCTCCTCCCCTCTCTTCTCCTCTCCCCTCCCCTCCTCTCTCCCTTCCCCTCTCCTCCCCTTCTCTCTCTCTATATATACACATATGTATATGATATTTGCATGTGAGATATATATTATGTATACACACACACACACAGAGGATTCATACCACTTTAATTTTTTTTTTTTGAGACGGAGTCTCACTTTGTTGCCAGGCTGGAGTGCAGCGGCGCAATCTTGGCTCACTGCAACCTCTACCTTCCAGGTTCAAGCGATTCTCCTGTCTCAGCCTCCAGAGTAGCTGGGACTACAGGCACGTGCCACCATGCCCGGCTAATTTTTGTATTTTTAGTAGAGATGGGGTTTCACCATGTTAGCCAGGATGGTCTCAATCTCTTGACATTGTGATCTACCTGCCTTGGCCTCCCAAAGTGCTGGGATTACGGGTGTGAGCCACCGTGCCCAGTCACCACTTTAGTTCTTTTACTCATCCTTGCTGTGAGTTTTTGGCTTGCAGATGTTGTAAGATGTCATAATATTCAGCTATTCCATTAAACTGTGTCTGCCCTGAGCGCCCAGCCCCTCTGACTGCAATCCTCCAGGGGTAACAATGCCTCTGATGTCCCCTGATGCCCTGGGGCGGGGGGAGTGCACTGGTGTTATCAGGTGAGACTGTTTTAGCTGAGATTTCTACTGTACCCAACTGACCTGACAGCTCTGTATAAACTTCTTGGGTTGCAGGAAATGGGCTACAGGTGTATCCTAATGATCCTACGGGGCTGTGACTGGCACATATTTCAAAATCATTTCCGAGAGCAACGTGAATCAATAGCTAATGAGCCATCTATTTGCACCCTCCAATGACTATTCTTGTAAGGTGGGAAAGGATGTGGCTTCTTAAAATGAAAAAGGCATCACAGCCCTTTGGTATCTCACACCATCAACCTTCCTTCCCCTCCTGTATGAGCAGCAGCTTGGTCAGGATGGTGTGTAGCTTGGAGGAGGGAAAGTAAGGGCTGCTCTGGGGCAGGGAGGGTGACTGAGATCGGTCTCACCAGGCAGTGCCCTCCTTGGAGAGAGACCCTGGAGCCGCATGGTCTGGGTTCCGATTCCAGCTCCCCTACTTAGTGCTGGTAGGATGGTCCGTGCAGCCGCCCTTTGCCTTAGTTTTCCCATCTGTGAAGTGGGAATGACGTCAGTGAGGTGGCCCAGTGTGTTAGTACAGGCAGGGGGCTCCCAGCAGCACCCAGCATGCACTAAGATGTTCAATAAGTAGAAGCAGGGACCCGACTTTGAGAGAGAGGAATGAGGGCGCAGAGGCTGGGGGGAGACTCTCTCTTTCTTCTGCCTCCCTCCCGGAGTCACCATTTGGGTGGCAAAATTGTTCTGGCTGAACTGTTTCTGAGGCTTTTGACCTTCTGAGGACCTGTGGGACTTGATGGGGCTGTGGAGAAGCCAGTGGGGTCAGTGTGGAGCCTAAGCAGAGGAGGCCCAGGTGGGTTTCTCCAGGGTCGGCGGCACGGGGTTCCACCAGGCAGGCCTGGCTTCAAACTGGGCTCTGCCATTTACTAGGTTCCCACCTGCCCCACTGGATCCTGGTTTCCCAATCTGTAGAATGGGGATGACTTTATACCACAGCATAAAGCCTTCAACTGGTGTTCACCACTGAGACAGACACTGGGTATTTAGACTAGAGCTTGGGACCCAGATGCAAGGGCTGCTAGGGTGGAGCTAGGGACTGAAGCGCTGCTCAGGAGAGAAGGCGAGAGGCCCTGGAGGGCTTCACCTGGTTGTGTCTGGTCCCTGAAGCATTGAGGTTTTGGGTAAAGCCCTGGGCACCGTTCTGTGGCCCTCACATTTGGGGGTCCCTGATATGGAGGGCTGGTAGCTCATGCCGCATGTCACTGCGAGCCAGCTAGGAGGCTGTTGGAGGATGGCTGGAGGGAGAGAATAAGTTGGAGACTGAGGGGACAGCCATGGTCTGAGGGCCACTGCCGAAGGAGATCCAACTGCTTTGCAGAGTGGAAGAAGGACCCAGCAGCCATTCTGTGCCGTTGGGACAGGAAGATGGGGTGCCTGTGCTGCCGACATGGCCACAGGTTATATCCTACCTGGTGTCTTTCTAAGACGCAGAGCTGCAGGGGAGGAGTGGGCCCCCACATGGGTGAAAGGTCTTCTCCCCTGCGGGCCTGGGAGGAGGGAGGGGAAGAAGCTGGAGTGGTACCCCCTTGGCTGCCTGGAGTTCATCTGCTCTGCCCCTGGTTGGGGAGGTGACCAGGGAGCTGAGGGGGCCTTGGGCTCAAACACGAAGTCCCGTTTTGAATTATGCCACTTGCACAGCCGACGTGAAGCTCCAGCTGTGCTCCCAGACCTCATTTTTTCTCACTTTAAAGCAAATGTGTGTAGACTGGGAATACGTTTGACCTCTCAAATTTCAGGTTTTAGGTTTGCTGCAAACCTGTCCCCAACGTAGGGCTGTTTTCAGATTTGAAGGTGAGTTGTCTTGACCTAGTTCATACCTTGTCTTGGTTTGACATGAGCTGTTCTGGCTCCTGAGGCATGACCTGACCCGGACCCCCTTCGCTGCCCTGTGAGGCTGGCGCAGGCCACCTCTGGCAGCGCTCGTGCCTGGCCGTCACCCTTTGTTTTGGTCCCACTGGCCACCCCAAGGCTCTAGCTTCTCCCCTACCATGAATCACAGCAGTCCTCGCTTCAGATGGCTGTTGTGAGAAGAAAGCGAATTAACCCAGCCCCTTTGGCTTTGAATCCACTGCTCTGTCTCCTGGCTCCAGGCCCATGTCCTGGCTCCTGGACTGGCTTGGGGACCTCTTTGGCTCCCCCAGATCTACCGTGGCCTCCCCCAGGGGTCAAATGTGAGTTCCACTTTTGGAAGAGGCCGGTCCAGCCCAGCTGGACATCCCGAGGGGGAACGGAGCATCCCAGGCCAGGCAGCCTCTACAGCTGCCAGCCCTCTCATGGAGCCCAGAATCTTCTCTCACTCTTCCGGCCAAGGGGGAGGCCCCCTGCTTGGGAGCTTCCAGGGGCTGTGGCTTGATGGCAGCAATCTCAGAGGTATCCGGTGTTACTTGGGTGTTGCTGTGGGAACCTCACCGCTCACGGGTTACCCTTCACACTGGTGACCTTTTCTTTCGTGTCTGAGCAGGATGACGTCTCAAATGTCAAGAACTTTAATTTTCACTTAGCGACGTCCCTGTGAGGTGATTTCCAGCCAACTTGGAAGCAGAAAGTTCAGGCATTTCTGAGTGGGTTGAATAATAATAAAATTTTAAAAAGGATCCTAAAACAAAATGAAAAAGGCCCCCAGAAAACCCAGACTTTCACAGATCCCCAAACCCTGTCATGCTTCTGCTTCCTCAGGAAGGTGACGGGGTTTCAAGCCCCTGTTGCATGTCAGGTGGTCTGGCCACAGTGGGAGCTGGTGGCACTAGTGACTGGGACATTTCAGTTCTAAATGGATCAGGGAAGTTGCATCCCCCCCATCTCCCCCACTGGCTTTCCCACCGCAGCCTGTTTCCCCACCCCCCACCTGCAGGTGTAGCTGCTGCTGTTTCTCCTGAGGCAGCCACTGAGAGCCACAATGTTCTCCCCTCTGGGTGCCCTTTGGTTTGTTGCTTGTGGCTACTCAGCCAGGTGAGACAGCTACATACCATCGTCTCAACACCTTCCCCAAGACCTGGACTAACTGTGGCGTCAGACATAATTGGGGTTTGAATCCTGGCTCTGCAGCATCCACACAAAAGTGACTTAACTTGGCCAGGTGCGGTGGCTCACGCCTGTAATCCCAGCACTTAGGTGGGTGGATCACGAGGTCAGGAGATCGAGACTATCCTGGCTAACACGGTGAAACCCCGTCTCTACTAAAAATACAAAAACAAAATTAGCTGGGTGAGGTGGCGGGCGCCTGTAGTCCCAGCTACTCGGGAGGCCGAGGCGGGAGAATGGCGTGAACCCGGGAGGCGGAGCTTGCAGTGAGCTGAGATGGCATCACTGCACTCCAGCCTGGGCAACAGAGAAAGACACCGTCTCAAAAAAAAAAAAAAAAAAAAAAAAAAAAGTAACTTTTCTGATTGTCAATTTTCTTGCCCATAAAAGGAGGAAAAATACATTTTAACCTGTAGAGTTGTTTCAGAGATGAAACAAAGTGACATATGAGGTATACTTAATATGCCAGTCAACACTGGTTGAGGGTTTATCTTGCACTGGTCACTATTTTAAGCTCTTCTGAGCACTGTGTGAACTCATTCAGTCTCCTCTAATGACCCTCGCAGGTAGGTAACATTATTATTATCTCCATTCTTAACATTTTCTAAAAACAGTTGTATTGAGACAAATTAACATACTATACAATTCACCCATTGAAAGTGTACAATCCATTGCTTCTTGGCATATTAATTTTTCTAAATTGTGGAAAAATATGTAATATAAAATGTATCATTTTCACCATTTCAGCTGTACAACCCCGTGATGTGAATTATATTCACAGGGTTGTGCAGCCGTCACCACTATCGACTTCCAGACCGTTTTTATCCCTCCTAAGTAGAAACTCTGTACCATGTTATGCCCATTCTACAGATGAGAAAACCGAGGCACAGAATGATGAGGAAACTTGTTCGAGGTTATGCAACCAGTATGTGGCAGAGTCCAGGTGTGAGCTCTCGTCATTTGGCTCAGAGCTGGTGAATTCACCCGCACGAGGAGCTGGGTATTCCGTAACCTCTGACTGAGGACCCATTCCGTGCCATGTTCTTTCCTTTGGCCATCGTAACAAGGCTGCAAGACAGACGATTGCTGTTGCCATTTTGCAGCTCAGGAAATCGAGGCTCAGGGAAGTTAGACAACTTTCTCAGGGTCACAACCATGGTGTGCAACAGAGCCAGGCTTTGACCCCGGGGTCTCACTAACCCCAGAGTTCACAGGCTCAGGCTCAGCAGAGTCGCAGAGCTTTCCTGGTGTCCAGCCTAGAGGTGGTGTCGCACAGTAGGTGCACGGAGTGCGAGCTGAGCTGCCCTTCGAGATGCAGCTCTGAGGGAAGTCTAGGTCCCGGAGCCTCCAGCGGGTCCTGCAGATAAAGAAAAGTTCTCCAGTCAGCCCCAGAGGAACGCTGATCCCGAGGCAGGGCCCGAGGATCCTGTTCGGGGCCTCCCTGCTGCAAAGGAGTCCTGGACCTCCGAGGTTAATGGAATTCTGCAGGGGAAGGCCTGATATGAAATGAAAGTCACGAGGAGCCCTTTTAAACTACCTCACATGTATTTCTTCAGGACTTCAAAGTGCCTCGCCGGGAGGAAACCATAGGGGTGTGCCTGAAGCTGGTAAAGTAGCTGGCAGGATTGGATGTGTGCACTGATTGCCAGGGTGGGGGCGGGGGTTGTAAAAGAGAGAAAGATTATACCCAGGCCTAGGAATGATAAAAGGTCTTAAGCAATGACAGGGACTTAAAAAGAGGCGACTGACAGGTCGGCTGGCATGCCTGGAGACGGGAGGCGAGGCGGTGATTGTGGAGAGTAGCAAGTTGTCCGGAATGAGGCTGGGAAGGTGAACCTGGAGGCCCTCCCGGAGGCCGGACTGTGGGAGGAGCGGTGGACAGGACCTTGAACATGACCCTGCGAGGCGGGCCGGGAGGGGGCGTGGCATGGTGCGGCAGTGGGCGGGTTTTGGCTGGGGCGGGGCATAGTTACGGCTGTGGGCGGGGTGTCGCCTGGCCCCGCCCCATAGGTTCCACCCCAGCGGGTTGCATCCCCCTTCCTGGAGCTCTGGCTGCGTGCTGGGTCCCAGAAGAGGAACCTGCTGCAGTCGCCGGCGCGGGCGGCGGCGAGGACAACCTGTTTTTCTGACCCAGCCCGGAAGCGCTGGTGCAGGTGGTCTCTGAATGAGGGTTCCTCTTTGCCTGTGATGTCTGGAAGGGGAATTCAGCAAGAGGGACTCCAGTCTGGAGCTCTGACCCCAACTTCCTCAATCCAGGCCCTCAAAGAGGGCGGCCTGTGTCACCAGGCGCCGGGTTCCCTGGGGGTGCCCGGGGTTGGGGTGGCACATTCCCACCTGGAGTGTCCTAGTACCTGGCTCTGAGGGACCCACAGGGTCATATTCTCTCTCTGAACCTTTCCCTCCCCTGCACCCCCGCTCATGCCCCAGGCCCTCTGCTGCTTAAGCCATGGCCCTGGGTCTGTATCCTGACCTGGGCTGCTCATTGTTCTGCACTGAGTAGTTTAATTACAGCTTTATGTGCGCTTATCTGGTCTATGAGCTCGTGACCATGATCGCAGGGACCCTAGCACAGGGCCCGGGGCTTACTGAGAGATCCGTAATGTTCATGGATGGTGGGTGTGGCTGTGTAGGATGCCGGTCTCCTCCCGCAGGAGCAGCCTCGCCCCACCTGACCGGGCCTGGGACCAACAGCTCGGTTGCTCTCCTGGAAGGACAGGGGTGCCTCCTTCCATCCGGGGGTCTGAGCTGCTTCTCTCCTCTGAGGCCCTGTGCTGCAAGGTGCGCATACCTCCAGTCCACACCTCAGGAGTCCTTCCCGTGTCCTCTGGGAGTTCCCGCCCACGCTGGTTGAGCCCCAGGTCTCCCTGGGAGCAGTCCCACAGAGGGAAGCTGGTGGAGGAAGGGGCAGGGATGCTGGCTGAGGAAAGGCCCTCTTTCCTACAATGGCTGTACCCCAGGAAGCCCCAAGTGCGTGTTCCCTAAGCCGAGGCAGTGCTGGCTGTAGTTTCTCTGGGCTTCTGGGCTGGTGCATCTGTCCCTGCGTTCAGAACGGGCCCCTGTGCACGGCTGGCATCTGTGATTGGGGGCAGCGCCTGTTTCTGAGAAATGTGAAAAAAGCAGCTTCTTTGATTTCACCATTCCTAGAAAATGGCCTAAATTTGCTGGAAGAGTGGGGACAGAGGGTCTCAGTTTCTCAGGTGAAGCTTGCAGGCCATTGTCTTCAGCACCCAGCGTGTGTTGAGGCCTGTGAGGGTCTTGAGGGGCTTCTTGAGGAACTCTAGGCATGGGGTTTTTAGCCGAGGCTGAAAGTGGAGTTCCCAGGCTGCTGTGCTGAGTCCCAGCTCCCTACAGCCTCCTGGGTTTGGCCACGTCCACCCGCCCTCCTCCTCTTTCCTGCAATTGTGCCTCTTTTCCCTGCTGCCTCCCCAGCCAAGCCCAGGGCAGGACTTAAAGGGCAGTGGAGGGGGTAAGGGGCTGGTGGCCTTGGTGCCTCTAGGCAGCCGTCTGTTCTCCGGGCTCTGGGCCTGGGTACCCAGGGAGGATGAGTGTCAGTGGATTGATTTTGTATCAGAAGGAACAGACTGCTCCAGATCCCTTTTCTGGAGTGTTAGGACTTGGGGCAAAAGAGATGGGCCCATCTCGTGAGTTTAGCGCCTGGAGCTTGCTTTAGTGCTAAAGCAAGAAGTAAAAACAGGATTTAAAGAAACCAAATGGAATCACAGTCATGGAGTATCAGACCTGGACGATGCCTTGGTGATGAGGTGGCCCCCTTCCCTTGGCAGACCAGGGGAAGAAACTGAAGCTCTGAGGAATTCAGGGATGTGCTGGAGGTTCCAGAGCTAGGCCTGGAACTTTTTCCAGGATTCAGTGCTATGCTCAAACAGTGGAAGGATCCCGCAGCATGGCACAGAGCCCCTTCAGAGCTCAGCAATCTTGAGCTTAGCAACTGAGTAGACCCTGGAAGCCAGCGGGCTGCCTGCCGTCTCCCCAGAGATCTCAGGACCCATGCTGCTAAGGTGGTTCACTTGAAGGGTGTGTCCACAGTGGTCACAAGTTAGCACTGGGGCCCTGTGCCCTGGCTCCCGCATCTCCAGGTCTGGCCTCCCTTGGCCCCTCCCTTTCCTCAGTGGTCTTGGCCTTGGCCTATCAGTGTCTCTGCCAGGATGTCCTCATCCTAGAGGGTGAGCTAATAAGGCAGTCTCATAGGATGCAGGGTTGGAAGGTGCCTCAGGGACACTTCAGCTGAGCCCTCTGGGAAAACACCAACCCCTGCAGGAGGTGGCGGGCGGAGGGGCCCAGGCTGCACTCAGGCTCTAGGAAGTTTTATTCTGTGTTTGCCCTCCCCATGGGCTGCACCCTCCTCAGCACAGAGGCGGCAGCTTCCACACCTAGCACCGTGCCGGCCTTGCTGGACACTCAAGAGAGGTGAGTTCCCTCCTGCTGGCCGCCTCTGCCACTGTCTCACCAGCCTGGGTGCTGGGTGGTGGCCGCACTCCTGGTGTGCTGCCTGCCTGCTTGCAGGAAGTCCTGGTGCCAGTGCACCCTTTGCTTGACAAGCTGGTGAGCTCCCTGCGGGGGTCTCCTAACAGTCTCTCCCCACATCCTCTCCTGCTCCTCCCAGCTTCCAGATCATGGAGGATGTCCCCAGCTGCTGACTTGTACGCAGTGGCTCTGCAATTTCCAGAAGAAACCTGACCTGAAGAATCTATCCACCCGGGCATCTGCCCCTCCCACCCCGCTGAGAGTCCCTGTCCTCACTGAAGCCGGCCTCCTGAGGCCCTTTTCCTCACTGCCATGGCCCTTGGGAGCTCTTCCTTTTCCCTTCCCAAGGAGGAACCCCTCAAGCCCCATGTCGGTGACCCCGGGGCAGCTTGGTGTTTCCTGCCTCAGCAGCTCTGCCCACCTCCAGTCTGTCAGCAGATTCTCCCTTGCTGGTGTGGCCTGTCACTCCAGCCAAGGCAGGCACAGCTCCCACATATTTGCTTCTGTGTCACCTGCAATCTTGTCATGGAAAGAAAGGTTGTAAGGACGTTCTCATCTGCTCCATTCTCATGCTTAAAGGGCAGGAAGGACCGTGGGACCTCCCCTCAGGGTCAGGGCCTGATAGGGTACAGTCACCAAAGGGCTCCCCAAGGGAGCTTCGTGAAAAATGCCTGATTGTCACATGGTCACAGAACAACATAACCTATAATGGTATCATTCCATATACTACTCATTGCATGTACTAATTTCCTATTTGGTCTTATGGAAAATATTTGACAACGCCTCTAGGGGAACATTTGAGCATGCATTGGGGGTGGTGCTGGCGCACGCCTGCTGGAGTGATCTGTGCGAAGCTGCATGCTCACCCTTTCCCCCACCTACCCCACTTCCCTGAATGCTGAGACTCATTTAAAGTCACAACAATTTTTTTTAAGTCTCCTTTGCTGAGTAGCAGAGTTTCGCCTTCCAAGCATGGATGATCGATTCAGGAGTTCAATTGTTCGTTCATTAAATAAGCCAAATTTATTGAGCACCTACTCTGCACCAGGTGCAATGCTAGATAGGCTGTGGGATACAACAGTAAACGAGACTGGCACAGCCCAGTCCTCATGCAATTGTGAGTCCGTTGGTTTGAGTCCTAATTCTGCCATTTGCTCTATAACCCTGGGCAAGCCATTTTATCTTTCTGAACTTTAGTACTTTTATCTATAAAATGAAGATTGGAATTCTTGCCTCACTGAGTTTTCCTGGTACATAGTTGGCGCTCAGTAAATGGCAGCTATTCTTTTTACTATTTTCCAGGACTTGAGCTTTCTTTTTTCTTCTCGCTGTGGAAATTGCCTGGTAAGCTACAAACTGTTGGTTCTTGAATGGGCTGGCTGCCCCAGGTGTCCGAATCCCTTGGAAGGAACCTGGAGGAGTTGGCTGATGGGCTCCAGGTACATGCCAGGCTGTGGGCCGTGCTGAGCCCTAGAGTCTGAGCTGCAGCTATATTCTGTTCTAATTTCTGTCTCTATATTCTTTGTAATTGGGCCACTCTCTTAGACAGCTGGAGCAATTAATGACCTTGAGAAATGATCCCAGCCCTGAATGCAGAATCCTGCTCTTTTGAAGTCAGTCACTTTCTTTGTGGGTCTAAACGTGTTCGTGTTTTCCCCTCTTGGGCATGTGCCTCCTCCTTCAGCTTTGATGCTGCCTCTATAACAACAGGGTTTAGAATTATTAATTCCTCTGCACAGCAAGGTGCATTTTATTACACAAAGAGGGGGAAATATAATTGCTATCTTCAGTAATCATTTTCCGAAGGCTGAAAAGTGTAACCTTTAATTAATATTTCATCTGCAGCCAGGGTGGGTAACTTCAGCAGGGCCTAAAAATATTCCTGTCCCGGTGCATGGAGAGATCATGAACTGTGCGACATGGAGCCAGTGTGTGCTATTCAATCTTTGGCAATTATTTCTAGAATTAAAATGTTTAACCCATTAACCCATAATAAACTGGGGGGAGAGCTTTGGAGATGCAACTCTTTATTGAGTAGGATACATGTGCAGATTCCTGGCATAATTTGTCTCAGCCACCTGCATTGGAGGAGCCATCTCACCTGCCTGAGAAATGAATTTGGGGCGCAGGGGCCTGGTGGGCCAGGAAGTCACTGATCAAAGCTTGGCTTCCAGGCTGTGGCTGTGTCCACCAGGCACTGTGCGGGCTGGACTTGGACTTCTACAGGTCAGTGGGTTTAAGGGTGGGATGGGAAGCACTGTCTTTGGTGTTTTCCAGAGCGGGGCACTCGAGATGTTCAAAGTGCTTCCTGAGAGAGGGCCAAAGGGTGTTCCCTGGGAGAGCTGGGAATCCAAGAGACATGCACTCTGGGGACAGGAAGAGGGCAGGTGAGGACCTGGCTCAGGGTCTGGTGGGAGAGGGAAGGAGGGAGCCAGTCAAGGGCAGGAGGAAACAGAGTTGCGAATCATTTGGTGGCCAGCAGTGATTCTGGGTGACTTCCATCCCAGTCTTAGGGATTCCTCTGGATAGGATCATAGGGCTGACTCTGGCGAACGTACAAAAGTCCTTAGTCATGCGCATGTCCATCAGCACAGCTTTTCATGGTATACGCATCATCTCACTGACAGGTGCTACCCGATCACACTAACAACCCTCTGGAACCCGTGACCATGTGTTCACAACAGCAGCCATTACAGGGGTTTCCTGAGCTCTTGTCATGAGCCTCTGTCTGCTCCATCTCATCGATCCTCCCAGCAACCCACAAGGAAGGAGAAGTTTCTTTACAGATGAGGAAACTGGGGTGTTGGGCTAAAGTTGTTGATTTGCCAGAGTCCCACAGCACTAGGTGAGTTGGGACAAGAACTCAGTGGCCTGCTGGGTAGTGAGGACTGTGCAGAATGGTCTGGGTTTGGGGACCCCTGTGGGGCACATGTGTGAGGCTTGCTGCCGTGATGTTCTCGCTGGCCCTTCTGGATCTCTCTTGGGGTCCCTGGGAGTCCTCGCCCAAACCTAGGACCCATCCATGCAAGAGGACAAATCGCTTTATCAATACCATTGAGATGATTGAAAATCCTCCTGCTCGTAGGACCCTGGAGTTGCTGTGTTTCTGTGTTGGGCTTGTTGAGTCTCTCTTGAAAATAATATTGGCTAATGGGTTTATTGCCATTTTATTGATCACCAAGGGGATGGTCTCAATGGTTAACCATCTTGAGATTTCTAGACATGTTTGCCAGCCCTGGTGTCCTCAGGAATGCCCTCAGCAGGGAGAAAGGCTACTGGGTGTGTAAATGGCCACCCCTTCCTCCCCCGCTACCTGCCCCTGAAGACGTGGGAGGCTGGAGAGGAGCAATTAATTTGATTTTTTTTTCTCTTTGGAGAGAAGAGTGTTCTGTGCCATGTACCAGGAAGCAGGGAAGGACAAGTATGCTGACCACAGCTCATCCGCAATTCCCATGCTTTAGCTCACTTGATCTCACAGCAGCCCTGCTGGCCGGTGTTCCTATCCTTCCCATTTTATACAAGGAGAAACTGAGTCCTTCAAGATGGGGCACCAGCCAGGGCACTCTGGTCAGTACGGAGAGCCAGGATTGGGAGTCTGGGGGAGCTGACCTCCAGGACAGGGAGTGGCTCTTGGTCCCTCCGACCGACACTGGGACCTTGCTCTCCTCACTGTGTTTTTGTGACCTGCTTCTACCTGCTCCAATCCAGCTCATAAAACCACTTCTAAGAGGTTTAACGAGAGTGACTTCATTTTATTTTTCTCCCTTACTCATTCCTTTTTAAAAATTATAAAGCAATACTTGCTTACAAAACGTTTAAGGAGTTTTCTTCCCTAATTGTCTCTCAGAAGTAACCACGATTAATAACTTGGTGTATAGTGTTCTTCTATGCAAATAGGAATCTTTAAAGATATGTAGAGATATCTATACACACGTGACTTTTTATTGATGAGCACATATAAGCATATATGTCACAGCAACGTTTGTAAAGGTCAAAGACTGGAAATACATGTCCCTCAAAAGAGATTCAGTAGAATAGATTATGATGCAGACATTTAATAGAATTATTGTTTGGTCATTAAAAAAATGAGGCAGCTCTCTGTACAGATGTGAGAACTCCCTCCTTACAACACATTGTTAAATAAAACATTGTATGCACATTGTCAACTCACTTAATTTTCCATCACAGCTTCACATAGAGGCAGATGCCACACAAGCCACCCACCCAGATGCAGAGCCAGATTCCCTGCATGGACTGGATGAGAGTTTCCCAGCTGGAGTTCTCTGGGCCCAGTTGCCTGTGACATGGGCTCCAGAAAGTCATGGCCACCCCTGGAGGAAGTGACTTGTGGCTGACTGCTCAAGGGGAAGTCCTGTGGCGGTGGAGTCGTCAGCATTCATTCAAATAAGGTAAGTGCTTCGGCAGGGATGAGGGAGGGGCTGAAAGGCTGGGGCTGACTGCGATGACCTCAAGCTTGAACTGAAACCTCTGGAAGGGCATTGTATTCGAACTGTTTAGATGATTGCACGGAATCATCTCATTTTTACATCAGCAGAAGCCTAGGCTCAGAGAGGTGAAGTGATTTTGTCTGAGGTCACACAGCACGGTAGTGATTGGGCTGGGTCTGAGGGCCTCTCTGGGGGTGCATCTGAGGTCTCTGTGCCTCAGGGAAGCGGGAGGAGTGGAGACTGGGGCTGTGGCCAGGCTCTTCCTAGCCTTCCTAGGTGTCTATCTCCTCTTCAGTGTCATCTCAACTTTCCTTTCCCTCTGTTTCTTCCTCCTCTGCCTACAACACTCTTAGTTTGTTCTAAATGCCCCCTTGTCAGAGCTGAGGAACTTGAGGCGACATGCTGAAGACCCTGGGTGAGGATCCTGGTTTGACGCATTTTTCTTGGAACCCTTGGATGTTCCTGGGGTGTAAGTGTGTGTAGGGTGTGAGTGTGTTGTATGTGTGCCCATGTGTGCTTTGTGTGTGTGGTTTGGTTCTGTGGTATGTGAATGTGTGTGCATGCACATGTGTGGTGTGAGTGTATGGCGTGTGTGCACAATGAGTATGTATGGTGTGTGTGCATGCATGTGTAGTGTGCACGTATGTGTGTGAATGTGCGGTATGTGTATCTGTGCACATGTGCAGGGCGTAGCTGGTGTGTGCTCACTTGTTTGTGATGTGTGCATATGTGCACATGTGTTCATGCATGTGTGTACTTGTGTGGTGTATGCCTGTGTGTGCCCATGCATGCATGTGTGTGTATACGTGTGTGCAAGAGGAAACAGATGGTGACTTTGCCACAGTAGTGTTTAGCTGACCCCAGTGCAGGAGCTGCCCTTACCGTCTGTGTCCCCCTTTTTGGCAGCCCCAGCGGGAGTTCTGCCTCATGGCACACGCGGGTCCAGTCCTGCGGAGCCTGGACTCTGGGTTAAGAGAGGTAAGCGCTCAGAAATAGTAAACCACTGTTTTCTTGCCGGCTGTTTGCCCTTATTAATTCAGGTAGCAATTACCCATTCTGAATATTTGGCAACTAATTAGTTTTCCCGTGGAGATGGCAGAATGAGGAATGCTCTGCTTTGACCTGATCCACTTTCTCAGTTCCTGGGGATGGGGGTGGGGGGCTGGAGGAGGGAGGGCGTGGAGCGCGGAAGTGAGAGCTACAGAGAAGTCTGCTCAAAGCCCGAGATGCCCTTTAGCTGCCGGGGTCTTGGCTACAAATCTTTAGGAGGATAAAAATAACCCACCCAATGTTGGTTTTGTTGGGGCTTTCATGTCACGGGCCCATTTCCTCTGTGGGTGCAGCTCCTGGCAGTGTGCCAGGTAACGGAGGAGGTGCTGTCAGGGCAGACTCAGGGCTGCTTTCCAACCAAAGCGCCTCCTTTTTGGGAACCCTGATTTGGACTCGGGATCCATAGGAGACTGGAACCTGGACCACAGGGACCCGACGCTCAGGGCGAGGGCACCCCTCAGACCCCAAGAGACTGGGGCCTGTGGAACACACAATCCGGGGGACAGGTTGGAAGAGACACTCAGATGACCGTCTGGCCAAGCTCAGCTGGGAGTTGAATCAGAGATGGTTTCTTACCAGCCACTAAGTCCCTTGGCCAACATCTGGCCTATATTTGCCTTTTTAGCTCCTGAGCTTTCTGTTACTGGGAAGAGTTGTCAGTGACATGATCTGGTTCCCAGAGGCACCTCTGTGAAAGGGTTCTTACAGATAGGAGGGTACATGGATCAAGGCCAGCTCCATCCAGCAGCCTCCTGCATTGGAACAGCCCTCGGGCGGGAATCTATTTTGGGGAAGTGGTAGAAGGATGAGTCAATCCATGCAACTGCTTGCTATACCTTTTCTGGTGGCGGTGAGGGGGCTCAGACTACTGTGGGGAATGGATGCAGTACAGGGCGCCACAGACCAGCCCGCTGGTGGGGGAAGCTGCCTCCAGATGCCTCCCCGCACACTGTGTCCGCAGGGACGCAGCCTGTGAGTCACAGGCCTTCCTTCTGCCCCGCGTGGTCATGCATTTGTGTCTGTGAAAGGTGCTCTTTGCCTGATGGGGGCTGGGAGGCCTCCAGGCCGATGTCCCTACCCGTAGCCTTGTCTTAGCTGTGGGCAAGACCGGCTGCCCGCTTTCCTCCTTGGACACAGGTCCTCTTCAGAACCTGGGGTGGGCATCAGCATTCTCAGACTGGCACCGGCTGGCTGCATGCCCCCTCCCGCTTCTGTGTCCCTGACACTCAGCACGCGCCTGTCCGTCTGCACACAGCTGGGGCCGGCTCCAGTCAGCCGCACACAGTTTGCCCAGCTCACCTGCTTATTATAAGTCAAGGCCAGGGACCCTGCGTCCTGTGTGCCTGGGGTTTCCCCAGGGCCTAGCGTTTGCTCTGGCTGCCGGCCCTGGCCGGTGGCTGACGCCGGGTCACATGTTCAGGCTGGTTTCCCTAAACTGCGGCAGCTGCAGTTTCTGTACAGATAGGCTCAGCGAAAGTGCCAGGGCCTTGGGTTCAGACCTGGCTGAGTCCCGGTTCTGCCAGTTGTGTGTGACTTTGGGCAAATTCTTTCAGCTCCAGGAGCCTCGCTTTCCTGGTGATTGCTGTATTTTTGGGGTAGACTACACGCATATTTGTCATTAGAACCACATGCTCCGGTCCCCAGCGATGTGAAGGGGCTTCAGGGAAGAGAGTGTGCGGAGGTGACCTTTGCAGTTTGCAGCTGGACGAGTGGCCTTGGGCCTCCTTACTCCCTCACGTGTCTGTGGGGTGAGCAGGCGTCACTCCTTCCTCCCTGGAGCTGAAATAGTTCTGCTTCGGCTGGGAATGACCGGCTTAGAGCTGAGGTCGGGGTGACACCCAGGTGTTTTTCAGGTCACCCAAGGGACAGGGTTGAAACAAGCGCCATCACAGAATTCCCAGGCTGGGGCGTGAAGTGGCTTTGAGGCGCAGACCAGCTGTCTTGCGACCTAGGCCACCGCTTGCTTCCTCCAGGCCACACCTGACCTCGGCCTAGGAGTGAGCTCAAAGCTGCACACACAATCCCTTCAGCTGGCTTGGGAAATGCAAAAACACCAGGTGCAGGGCTGTCGGTTAGAGTTTCCATTTACATTACCTGGGGCTTTTCTGTCCAGCTTACCCTTCCCCCACCACCTTGCACAGGCCTTCACCCCCACAAGCCCGGGGGGTGGGGGGGGGGGCGGTTCTTCCCAGACAGGTCACCTGTGGAATGTGAGCACCAGGCAGGCCTGGCCTCCCGCTGCAGGCAGGACACACCGTTTCTGCTGGGGACCTGGCTCTGGCTGGGGAATTTTGACCTGCAAAAGGCAGACAGCCATGTGACGACTGTGGAGGCCGGGATCCTTGGTCCAAACCCCTCATTACCTGGGTGGCCCTGGGCAAGTCAAACCACCTCCGATTCCTCCATCGCACATGGGGATACGAGTACTTCCTTAGAGGCTAGTGGTGGGGGTTAAATAAGCAAAGGATAAGAGAGGGCTGGAACGGTGGCGCTTGATAGCGGTGCCTGATATAATCATCACCCCAGCGTTCAGCGCGGGCTCTGCCTCTGGCTTCGCGGAGTTGGCAGAAGTATCACCTCATTGAAATGGCACAACACACTCATGATGTAGACATTATTCTTCCTGTTCTTTCCATTTTGCCAGTGAGGAAACTGAGGCGCAGAGAAGTGAAATAACATGCCCAACCCGACGTTGGACTCTGGGCGTGCTGACTTCCGGCACTGTGCCGATGGACTCTGGGCGGGCTGACTTCCGGCACTGTGCTGATGGACTCTGGGCGTGCTGACTTCCAGCACTGTGCTGAAGCTGTTTCTCTCCCTCTGCTCCCTCAGCGGCCCTGGACGCCCCTGTGGGTCCCAGGCAGCTGGCATGACCCGCACGCAGAGCCTCGCTGTGGTTAGCATCGAGCCCTGGGGGGGCCAGCTCCAGACCCTGCTGCTTCATTTGCAGGTGGGCTGGGGCGGGGGAGGTTGGGGGGAGGGTGTGGGCTCCCAAGCCAGATACACCTGGCTGTGCTTCCCAGCTGTGACATTTACAACTGAGGATTTTGATTTTTGTCACTAGTAAGGGTATGGTCAAGAGAAGCTACTGTGCTTAGGCTGTTAGCTTCCCATCCTTGGACGTACCCAGGTTCCCCTGCTGTGAGCCTGATTTCCTTCTATGCTTTCTTCGTTCAACAAACCTTTCTGGGAAGCTTTTCCCTGTCAATCTCTGGACTAATGAGCAAGACTCAGTCCTCACTCGTCTGTTGGAGGGTGTGTGTGAGCGTATGTGTATGCATGTATTTTGTGTGCATATGTGTTGCATGTGTGTGATATGTAATTCCAAAGACACAGGAGTAAAATAAGAGCCATCCACAAAGGTCAGAGGAGGGAAGCAGCAAGGTGCTTCCCAGCAGTCCTTGAGTGCAGACACTCAGGAAATGTTTGTGGAATGAACAGGAGGAAATCAAAGGAGGCTTCCTAGAGGAGGTGGCATTTAAGCTGAGGCTCACAGGGTGAGTCCTGTTTTGGTTACAGAGAGAGAGGCTGCTGTAGGAGCCAGGCTTAAAGACATGGAAATGTCGAGCCAGAGGCAGACAGCTCCCAAACTGCAGTCTAGCCAGGGGTCCAAGAGGCCTTGTTTTGTCACAGGCTGTGTGTTGGGGTTGGGGAGCAGCACAGGGTGAGTGAGTTCCTGGAGGAAAGTAATAAGGACCCATCTGTTTGTTCAACAAACATTTACTCGCTATGCACCCGGCCTAGTCTGCAGCTCAGTGAAGACCAGGATGAAACTGTTGATGGAGCTGGCAGACTCGTGGAGGTGACTGACCCTGGAGCCACTTGGGGCCCCCACAGTGTCCCCGTGCTGGGGTGGGACTTCTGCAAGGCCCTGGGGGCCCTGAGCAGGGAGGGAGACGGGAGGAGGAGGACCATACAGAGGGGTCAGGAAGGAGGGCACCACGCGGCTGGGCTTCCAGGTTATGCAGGTGCTGCTGGGAGAGGCGAGGGAGGCCACATGCGCACTGTGTGGGGCCTCGATGTGGGGAGAAGAGTCTATCGGCGTGGGGCGGCTGCTGGCAGATGGCAGAGGCTGGGCACTTGCCTTTTAGGGCAGCGGTGCTCACGGTGCATGGAGCTCAAGTTACCTGGGAAAGTGCAGATTCAGGATCCTACCCCCCGAGACGGAGTCAGTGGGGGCCTGGGGATGTGGATTTTAGTTTTGTGGGTGTGTTTTTGGCACCCTAGGGAATTCTGATGTTGGTTATTTGCTTAGTCGCCTGGGCAACAAGAGCAAAACTCCGTCTCAATAAAAGGAACACCTCTTTAGAAGCACTTCAGGCATCAAAGCTAGAAATTCTCTGAAGTCCATGACGCTGTTGCTTCTGCCTAGAACCCAGAGGCCCCAGGTAGGAGGCGTGCAGGAGCATCACCGCAAACCTGGAGCTCCCACCTTTGCCAGTCTGCAGCCACCGCTTATTTCCTTTCAGGTCACTCCATTTCTTGTATTTCATCGCCTCTCGCCTCATTCAAGAAAAGAGTTTCTGATGGCTTATAAAGATACCATAATATATGAACATGGCATAAATCAAAAATGGGGTAAAAAGATGGCAAAACAAAGGAGGGGTCGATGCAGATGGGGAAAAGCAAGGCTGCTGCCTTGGCTGTCATTTCCTGTCCAGCTGCTGTCATTTCTTTCGGGGCATCTGGCTACTTTGTGGGCTGTGTGAAGGACTTGGGGTCAAGCTGCCAGGGCTCCTTCCCCTGCAGAAAACCTCGCATCTCTATAGAAACTACAGCTACCAAATCCACACTTGATTTGTTGAATGAAACGCTGCGCTTCTTAGTATGGGAGCAACGTCCAGGAAGTCTTGTCTGGCGACAGGAAGGGCTGTGTGCCCAATGTCGCCAGCGGGGTTTTGTGCCTGTGAATGCAGGCCCTGCGCTTGCTCGCTAAGCCACCCCTGAATGGTCAGCGCTGGCTGCAGGGCCAGTTGGCCTCTGTGCCTGACCCAAGGTTCCCAGGCCCTGGGGTCCCCAGGTGCCAAGTCATCGCAGAAGGGGTTTTCCAGGGGCCTAAGGGGGCCCAGAGGCCACCATGTTTTAGGGTGTTTGGTGGAAGGGGACTCAACCCCATTATGGTTACTGTGTGGTCCTTGGTGGACAGAGATGTTTGCTTTAAGAAGAGCTTCAAAGCAGTGGACTCCACTGGGAGGGAGCAGCTGAGGTTCTGGAATCTCCGTCTTGTAGATCTCTCCCTGCACACAATCTGCTTTCGTGTTCCTGATGGATTGAATCAAGAGTCAATGAGCTCCTACTTTGTGAAAGCAAAACAAACTAAATGCTATCAACCACGACAGCAGAGCCTCCACCTCTCCCAGGAGGGTGAGCCCAGGTTGTGTTTTCATTTGTCAGAAATTTATCTGAGGAAGCCATTCCTGGAATCTGTTCTAATTTAGGCCTTTTTTTTTTTTTTTTTTTTTTAAATAATGCAGTTGATTCTTTTCCCATGAGTTTTCTTTTCTCCATGACTTGAATTTCCCCAGGAACTATTCAAATGCAGCATCTGGGGTTTTGTTTTTGTTTTTTGGTGAGGTCATGACTTTCTCTAAACAGTACTTATTAAACAAACCAAAGGGCAACCTTCTGTGAGGACGCTTTTACAAATATCGCCACTTTTACAATCAGGAATGGAGGTTACGAAGTGCAGGATGCTGAGTTCCAATGAATCTAGGGGAGTCGCCCGAGTCTTCCAGTTGGTTCCTGCCTCGTTCAGAAGATAGTTTCTCACATGGGAAATGGTCTTCAATGCCCTTCCCTCCTCTTCCTCTCTCCTAACTCGACTTTTCCAGGGCTTTCGTGTTTGGCTCCCATTGCAGGCTTGGGAATGCCCTGGGCTTGGTGACCAGAGGGTGGTGAAGTCACCCTGCTCTGCTAGAAAAGGGATGAGTGCTGTGTTTTTGGCAGATGATCAAGGGCTCACCAGCCTGGTGGCTCATTTGCTGGGGTCCTGCAGGCTGCCAGGAGCATCATGAGGAGGACAGAGTGGAGTTGCAGCTGCCCACGCGCTGCAGAGGGGACACGGGGGGTGTGCAGCATCTCGGGAAGGGCGCGGCGGGTGTGGCAGGTGCGTGGCAGGGCAACGCCGTTCTATCTGTTGCGGTACCCTCCATCCAGCATGAATTGAACAGAGAGGCAGGTATGACAACTGAAAAGCAAGGGTGTTCCTAGGTGAGCACTAGGGCTAGTTTCCCGGCTGGCAATGGGTGGGGTGTGGTGGTCAGAGGAGTGGGGTTTGGGTTTGTGGCTGTGGCCTGGCTGCTGTGCTGGGAAAGGGTGATGGGAGCTTGACGGGAGGTGGCACCCACATGGGAGAGGAGCTGGCATCATAGCCGTGCCCTTGGGGATTGGCTGCTTCACCACCCAGATTGGTGGGTGCTCCAGGGGGAGTGGTGAGTGGGAAACTGCACTAGGAACAAAGCTCTTCCTTCCTCTCTGCCCTTCTCCTTCTCTTCTTTCCTTCCTCCCTCCCCACCACCCTCCTCTGTCTCCCTTTTGACCTCTCTCCTTTTCTACCCTTTTCACCCTCAAAGTGTGATCTGAGGGTCCCGGATGCTGGACTCATCTGGGGCTGGGTGTGCAGGGTGAAATACGATCCTGAGGACTTTCTGAATTGGGATCCCGGGAAGGGATCCTGGGGGGCGCCCTGTTAATAGCACCTCTGTTGACACTGAATTGTGACAGCCACCGTTGGAAGGCACAGCGGCCTCTTCCCCTGAGTTAGAGATTTGCTGTGACTCCCCAGTCTCTGTCAAAAGCCATCTGTTACACGTTAGTGTCCTGTGAGATGAGCAGTGTATTGTCTGCTGCACCTTCTTGTCCTGTATTAGCCAGGGTTCTCCAGAGAACAGAACCAGTAACCTGTGTGTGTATATAGAGAGATTTATTTTAAGGATTTGGCTTACATGATTATGGAGGCTGTCGACTCCAAAATCTGCAGGCTGGCCAGCAGGATGTGAATTGGGAAAGTTTGGGGCTGCCGTTCAAACCCAGAGGCCTGGCAGGATTCCTTCTTGCTTGGGGAATGTTAATCTTTAGCTTCTTCAGTCCTTAACCTGATTGGGTGAGACCCACACACACGATGGAGGGTCACCTGCTTTACTCAAAGTCCACTGATTTAAATATCAATCTCAGTCAAAGGCACCCTCACAGAAACATCCGGAATAATGTTTGACCAAATATCTGGGAATGGTGACTCAGCCAGGTTGACATATAAAATTAACCAACACAGCCCCTTCTGTCTTTCAAATATCCAGAGGGTTCTCTGGTTCTAGAAGACTGCCATAGGCAAGGTAGGGGTCTCAACCCTGTGGAGCTACAGAAATGCATAAAGCCACATGAGTGAGCCGCAGTTCTTTCTGTCAATTAATCATTTGGCATAGAGTATCCATTTCATGTCCATCATAGACAAGTGCAAGCCTTATATAATGTTACCAACATAGATCACACCTCCTCATCTTCCTTGATGTGAGTGTTTATTTTTCCATCAAACCTATCCATCTACTTCCTCCCTCCCTCCCTTTTTGCTGTTATTCAATCCATACTGTTGGGCATCTGGCATATTCCAGGCACCAGGCCAAGCACTGGGCAATCAGAAATGGAGAAGACACATCCACTACCAACAGTGAGCCCAGAGGCCAAGAGGGCTGCAGGTGCAGAAGTCAGTCCACAGAAGGTTGGGGCCAGCAGCCCGCCTTTCCCCTCTCTGAGCTTCCTTACCAATGCCAGGTCTTAACACACAGCCCACAACAGTCCTGGATTGTCCTGGGGACACCACATCTTTGTACCTGATGTACCTGTTCTTCTGTACAGAGGCACCATGTCCCTTTTCTTCAAGGTACGGCCGAGGTGCAGAGCAGCGGCCTCACCTGGCAGCTGGTTAGAATGCAGATGCTCAGGCCCCACCCAGACCCATAAGTCAAATCTGCATTTTCACCAAATCCAGCAGGTGACTCCTGCACGTGTACATCTGCTCCCTGCTTCCCTGGTCTTCATCCCCTGCAATACGCAGAAATATTTCCATGGAGAATTCCAGAAGAGTTGGCAGCCTGGTCACAGGGCTGCTCTGTGAGGTTGGAATGTGTTCCTAAGCCACACGGGGAGGTCCCCAGGCACCCTCTTCTCAGGCTTACGGGAGGCAGCCTGGAAGCCACTGGTGAAATGTGAGCTGGGAGTGTGAGCCTCTGCGCCTCCGCTGACTTCTGGAGGCATCTCGGGGAGATACGTCACTCTTCCAAGACTGCTTTCTCCTCTATAAACAGGGATGATGAAAAAGAAACATCTTTCTTTCTGGGTTGTTGGGAACACAAGCAGATCCACAGCACATGGAGGGCCTGCCCTGAGCCAGGTGTGGCTGTGCCCTCATGATAGGCAGAAGGCCGCACTGGAGGCAGCTAGAGCTTTGGGACTGGGCCCCTCATCACCGACGCAGCGACAGTGCTTGCTGCACAGACTGTCCCAAGGACTAAGTGAAATTCTGTGAGCAAAACACCCTGAACCGTAGCTGTTATTTTTATAACAATTGGCTGATGTAACTGCCCTATGTGCAGTGCCAGCCCTTGACTCATACCCAGAGACAGGTGGCGGCAGGTGGAGGAAGGGACCACTGTTGGCTGAAGCAGTGTCTTCTAGATTGTTCGCAGAGGCACCATTCACCCCAGGGTACTCAGGCCTAGATTTCTGAGAGTCCGTAAGAAGGTGCAGAAGTTAATGTACCATGTTGCTGAGTGGCTTTCTTTTAAAAGGTGTTCTCTTCTAAGGTAGCGACAGATGTGAGGGTTGCTATGGCAACAGGTGTCTGTTTTGGAGAGCACCACACAATAGGTGAGATGGCTTACCAACAATTTATGGTCACGGAAGGTGAGCTTCCTCCCAGGAAATTTGAGTGAGGGATCACCTCCTCTGGGTTTATATTTTCAGAAGCTGGTTTTATTTTGTACCGTGGGAGATTGGGCAGGATGGGGAAGCCTTTGCATGGATTCAGAGCAGACTCCGTGCACAGCATATGGTCAAAGGGTCAGAGTCTTTTCAAGAATTGAAGGAGATTAAAAAAGAACCTTGAAGAATTAGGTGGTCTAAGATCCTCCGAGAACATTTCACTAGCCTGCGAATTTATTTGTAGCAAACCGCACTGCAATTTTGCAGGGTTAGGAGTAGAATCTGTAGTTGGCCACGACTTTATTCTTTCCATAGAACAAGTCTTCAGCGAATGCCTCCTGGGTACATTGAAGGTCATGTGCTGGGGCGGGGAGGGTACCAGGGTGGCACAGCAGGATATGAAGATGAATAAGACCTGGGCTCTGCCCTTCAGAAGTCAGGGTGGGAGAGACAGACGGACACAGGCCGATTGTGGAGAGGCTTAAGCTGCTATGAACGTATAGCTGGGGTGTAGTGGATGAGTTTGGAAAACTTGGCTGGGGATCATGGAGCATCCTCAGTGTGGGGTTGAGGAGTCTGAACTCTCTCCCACTGGAGACTTTTCTTCTGGGAATGAGGTGTGGTCAGCCAGGCCCATCGTGGTTAGCAGGTAAGGGCAGCATGGGAGGGAGAGGACAGGCAGGGGGCTGGAGGACTCTGTCAGAGCAAAAGGTGACGGATGGGCACCAGTCCTCAGCCCTGCATGCCAAGGCTGACCAGATCTCAGCCAACAGCCTGGGCTCTGCTGGTTCCCCAAAGCCCTGAGAGTTTGCTGCCTCTTCTGGGCCTGGGTCAGGCTGGAGAGGCGGTTCCCTGCAATTCCCCCAGAGGGCTTCCAATCCTAGCCAGAGGGGAAGGCCCTCAGTGAAATGCCTGGGTCCCAAGTTCTGGGCCAGAGCCCTCCTGTGCATCTGCCGGGCACCGTTCTTGTCCCAGACATTCCTCTCCAGGTGGGTCCCTGGGCCCCAATCAACTCGGGCCAGCATCAGATTCCCGGGCCCTGCTCTCTAACCAGGCTGGCCCATCCTCGCCTGGAGCCACTGCCCAGAGACCCAGCATGGCCGGTGGATGAACCCCAGGGATGTAAGCCTTACTGGACTGAGATAGGAGAGCCAGGAGTAGGAGCAGAGGAGGATGTGCCCAGAACCTGCTGGAAGCAGCCTTCATCCGCAGGAGCCCGCTGGAAGCTCTGCTGCTGCACCTGGCGACCTCCGGCGCAATAGCCACATGACTAGACACAAGCTGAACCCTGGAGCTGGGCAGGGAGCCAGATGGGCACCTCGAGCTGTGGATCCCTCGAGTCGGGCACCTCGAGCCCTGCTTGGGGAGGGCACAGGCGAGAGTGCACAGGAGGCAGGGCCAGAGGAGCTCTTTCCGCCGTGGATTCTGCAACCTTCTCTGCTTCCCGCCCGTCTGCACTTGGGTGCACCAGTGGAGAGCCAGCCCTGGAGAGCCACGGAGCACCTGTCTGTTCTGGGCGGGGCATGGTCTCAGCCTGCACCCTGCCTTCCCCAGCCATAAAGTGGAGATAAATTGTACCTGTTTGGGCTGCCTCAGTTCACCCAGGGGGTGATTTAATGCAAAAGATTTGTAAGCTCTAACTAGGATTCCATTCCATGGGATTTGAAGGATGAAACAATAACATTTATTTCGTTCCAGAACATAAAATTGATACATGTTTTCAGCATACAATTTGGAAAATACACACAAAAAAGAGAAGATAGAACAACCCATTATGGCAGCACTCAGATGCAAACGCCATTCATATTTTGTAATATTAGCTGCCACTCTCTTCTCTATGTGAGGACACACGTCTCTACCTTTTATTTCCTTTGGTCCAGATGGTATCATAGTTCATGCACAGCTTTGAAAACATTTCTTTTCCATTTAACAACATCTTAGAAACATGTTTTCTTATCAATAAACCTTCGAATGTAACATCATTCATGGCTGCCTGTAATTGCATCCTGCGTATGGATCCCACATTTTGTCCAGTGGGTCCCTTCAGTGCTCATTTAGGTCGCTTCCAGATTGTGTTACTGTGCGCAGTAGTGCAATGACGGGTTTTGCTGAGTGCCTCTGCCTTTTGCGCTGGACGGTTTTAATAGAAGTCTTAGTGTAGGCAGAGTTGTCATTCCAGGGAAATGCATGCCCGGGTCTCCCTGTCGGCTCAGGCCCGACCCGCCCATGCTTCATGCTGAGCATGTGCTGGTCTTTGTCCTGGCATTTTCCGGGCTCTGTGTCTTTGCTTTGATTTTTCTGTCTTTCCATCTTAAATGTGGAAAAAGGCGCTCCTGCGTCTGAGAACAGAGAGAACCAAGCGACAGGCCATGAATTTCCTGGTGCACCAGTGAACAGCCACTTCGCTTGCTGTCCGCGAGCTGATCGTGAAGCCTGATGGTTTTTAACCTGGGCCAAGGTGCAGGTTGTCCCTGCCGTTGTCCTGTGATGCTTTCTTCTCCAACACCAGCACCGAACTCGCCTTCTGGGGCTTGTCTCCAGCTTGTCTCTGAACTTGTCTTCCGGGTCTATCTATTCCCCAGCGCAGCTGGCCTCCTAGCCACTGATTTCCCGGTCACAGATGCAAAGACCCCCTCTGAGGGTGGAGGCCCTCCCTGAAGGTGGCCCCACCCCAGCAATGCCATTTTCTACCCAGCATTCAAGACTCCTTGAAGCAGAATTGTAGGGTGCTTGCTGGTGCCTTCAAGGGACAGCCTTGAGTCTTCCCCTGTGAGTGTCGTGTCCTCACCAGGCAGAGGGAAGGAACAGGAACCACTGTCCACTGGACATCTGTTAGGACCTAGGTCCTGGCCTGGGTACTCACATGCTGACAAATAAGTGTTGGCCTCAGATTTGGCTGCCTTGTCACACTGTGGTCACACACGTGCCAGGTGGACCATATGATGATGTGTCAGCAATTTCTAACCCACAGGTCTAGACTCAGCAGCCCCTCCCACAGGTTTGGGAGGCATGTCACCCAGCACACAACTCAGCACAGACAGACTTGGTTTGGATGACAATGGTGGGAACCATCACACAGCCAGCTGCCTGGGGCCAGCAGGCAAATTTCTCTAGTCCAGGGGTTGGACTGGCTATGCAGGCTCAGCCAAATCTCAAATCCCGCTCTCTGGAGCAGACTCCCATTAACCCTGTGCGTAGTACTGATGTATATGCCAGATGTCAGCTTATTATTACTATTAGTATTCTACCATTTTATTGAGGCCTGACTGACATGTGAAAGCTGTCCATATTTAATGTATACAACTTGATGAGTTTGGAGCTAGGCATGCCTCCATCAAACCATAACCACGATCTACACTGTCAGCATTTCCACTGTCTCCAAGAGTGTCCTCCCTTCTTTATTTACTGTATCATGTTAAATATTTTTTGTGACAAGGCCGAGTGCAGTGGTTCACGCCTGTAATCCCAGCACTTTGGGAGGCCGAGGTGGACGGATCACAAGGTCAGGAGATCGAGACCATCCTGGCTAACACAATGAAACCCCGTCTCTACTAAAAGTACAAAAAATTAGCCGGGTGTAGTGGTGGGCGCCTGTAGTCCCAGCTACTCGGGAGGCTGAGGCAAGAGAATGGTGTGAACCCAGGAGGTGGAGCTTGCAGCGAGCCGAGATTGCGCCACTGCACTCCAGCCTGGGCAAACAGTGCAAGACTCCATCTCAAAAAAAAAATTTTATTTGTGACAAGGACACTTAACATAGAGCTATACTTCTGGTGAACATTTAAGTAGACAGTAAATATTGATAATGTAATACGAAACAATATGCAATACTGAACGATATTGATAATGACAGGCACTAAAATGACAGTAGATCTTTAGGTCTTATCCGCCACGCATAACTGAAACTTCGTGCCCTTTGACCAACCCCTCCCTGTTTCCCCACCCCCCAGTCCCTGGCAACCACCATGTTACTTTCTGCTTTTAAGAGTTGGACTGTTTCATTCATAGATTTTTTTCTGCTTACTGAGGTATCATTGACAAATAAATATTGTATACATTTAAGGTATACAACATGATGTTTGATAAATGTATACATTGTGCAAGGGTTACCACAATCTAATTTACTTATCCATCACCTTCTATAGTTAACTTTTGTGTGTATGTGGAGAACACTTAGGGTCTACTTACTATCTTAGCAAATCTCACCTATACAATACATTAACTCTAGTCACCATGCTGTACATCAGATCTCTAGAACTTATTCATTCCACATAACTGAAACTTTGCATGCTTTGGCTAACGTCTCTGCATTTCCTTCTCCTTCCAGCACCTGGTAACCACCATTCCACTTTCTGCTTCATTTCTGGCTTATTGCACTTAGCATGATATCCTTCAGGTTCATCCGTGTTGTCCCAAATGATAGGATTTCCTTCCTTTGTAAGGATGAATAACGTTCCCTGCTGTGCATGTGTGTGTTTATCACCTCTTCTTTCTCCATTCGTCCATCAGTGGACACTGAGGTTTTTTCCGTGTCTCTGCCATCGTGAATAATGCTAGAGTGAACATGGGAGTACACATATCTCTTCAAGACCCTGATTTCAAATCGTTTGAATGTATATCCACAAGTGGGATAACTGGATCCTGTGGTATTTCTATTTTTAACTTTTTGAGGAACTTCCATACTGTTTTCCATAGAGGCTACACCAATTTGCCTTCCTGCCTACGGTAACAGGGCTCTCTCTTTTCTACATCCTTGCCAACACAACTTTTTTTTTGTTTTTTGTAATAGCTGTCTTAACAGGTGTGAGGTGACATCACACTGTGGCTTTGCATTTCCCTGATTATTGGTGATGGTGGGCACTCTTTCATATACCTGTTGGTCATTTGTATATCCTCTTTGGAAAAATGTCTACTCAGATAATTTGCCTATTTTTAAATTGTTTATTTATTTTGCTATTGAGCTGTAGGAGTTCCTTATATATTTTAGATATTAACCCCCATTATCAAATATATGGTTTGCAAATATTTTCTCCCATTTTCTTAGGTTGCTTTTTCATCTTGGTTATGGCTTCCTTTGTGGTGCAAAAGCCTTTCAGTTTGACATAATCCCACTTGTCTAATTTTGAGTCTTGCTCTATTTTTCTCGGTCTATAGTGTTAAGTCTGTTGTTTCCTCATTGATTTTCTGTCTGAGTGACCCATCTATTATTGATAGTATTGAATTATGCTATTATTGTATTGTTGTCTGTTTCTTTCTTACGACCAACCTGGCCAACATGGTGAAACCCCATCTCTACTAAAAATACAAAAATTAGCCAGGTGTGGTGGCAGGCGCCTGTAATCCCAGCTACTTGGGAGGCTGAGGCAGGAGAATCGCTTGAACCCAGGAGTTGGAGGTTGCAGTGAGCTGAGATTGCGCCATTGCACTCCAGCCTGGGTGACAAGATCGAGACTTTGTCTCAAAAAAAAAAAAAATTTTGTACATGTTTACTTTATAACTTTCACTGCTATGATGTTGGGTATATATACATTTATAATTGCTATATCTTCTTGTTGAATTGACCCTTTTATCATTATGTAATACCTTCTCTGTCCCTTATGACAGTTTTTGACTTAATGTCCATTTTGTGTTATATAAATATAGCTACCCCGCTTTCTTTTGCTTACCATTTACACGGAATATCTTTTTCCCATTGCTTCACTTTCAGCTTCTGTATGTCGTTAAATCTAAAATGAATCTCCTATAGGTGGCATATAGTTGGATCTTGTTTATTATATTCATGCATTCAGACTACATCTTCTGATTAGTGATTTTAATCCATTTATATTAAAGTAATTATTTATAGCTAAGTACTTACTATGACCATTTTAAAATTGTTTTCTGTTTTGTAGTTCTTTTGATTCCTTCTTTCTCTCATGTTGTGTATCTTGGTGATTTGATGATTTTTTTTGATCATGGTATACTATATTTATCTTTATTGTATCTACCATAGGTTTTTTTCTTGTGGTTATCATGAGGTTTGCATAACTTTTTTTATATTTATAATAGTCTGGTTTAAGCTGATAACAACTTCAATTACATACGAATGCTGTACACTTTTACTGCTCCCCTCCTTCACTTTGTGCTATTGATGTCAAAATTTAGTTTACATTGTGCATTCATTAATAAATGTTTATGGTTATAGCTATTCTTTAGACTTTTGTCTGTTATCTTTTAGACTTGGATTAAAAATGATTAAGCAGGCTGGGAGTGGTGGCTCATGCCTGTAATCCCAGCACTTTGGGAGGCTGAGGCGGGCGGATCATGAGGTCAGGAGTTAGAGACCAGCCTGGCCAATATGGTGAAACCCTGCCTCTACTAAAAATACAAAAATTAGCTGGACGTGGTGGCACACGCCTGTAGTCCCAGCTACTTGGGAGGCTGAGGCAGAAGAATCGCTTGAACCTGGGAGGCAGAGGTTGGAGTGAGCGGAGATTACGCCACTGCACTCCAGCCTGGGTGACAGAGTGACATTCCATCTCAAAAAAAAAAAAAAAAAAAAAAAGATTAAGCACCACAATTACAGTATTGCGTTATTCTGTATTTCTGTATTTATTTACATTGACCAGTGAGATTTATACTTCCGTGAGCTTCTGTGTTGCTGTTTAGTGTCCTTTCAATGTGAAGAACTGTCTGTAGGATTTACTGCAAGGCAGGTCTAGTGGTGACAATCTCTCAGTTTCGTTTGGGAAAGCCTTTATCTTGCCTTCATTTTTAAAGGACAGTTTTTTTTTTTTCGTTTTACTTTCAGCACTTTGGAAATGTCATCCCACTTTCTCTCCTAGCCCACAGTTTCTGCTGGAAGTCTGCTGACAGTCTTGTGGAGGTTGACCTGTATGTGAAGAGTCGGCTTTTTCTTACTGTTTTCAAAATTCTCTTTGTCTTTGACTTTTGACGATTTACATACAGATAGTCCCTGACTTACAATGGCTTTACTTATAATGTTTAACTTTAGATGGTGCAAAAGCGATATGCTATGCATTTAGTAGAAACCATACTTCAAATTTTGAAATTTGATTTTTCCTGGGCTAGCGATATGTGGTGGGATACACACTCCTGATGCTGGGCAGTGGCAACAAGCTGCAGCTCCCAGGTAGGCACTCAGTCATGGGGGCAAACGACCAATACCCTGCCGTTTTGACTTACGATATTTTCAACTTACCACAGGGTTCCTGGGACATAAGCCCATCATACGTTGAGGAGCATCTGTGTAATGTGTCTCAGTACAGACCTCTTAGGGTCAAGGTATTTGGTACCCTTTGGGCTTTATAAATATGGATGTGAGAATTTCCTGCTTGAGGGTGTCCAATGATAAGTCCCACAGGCCGGCTTTCTTCACTCTTTTTAATTCTTCTGTTTGTTTTCTTCTCTGATTGGTTAGCTTAAAATGACCCGTCTTTGAGTTTGCTGATTCTTTCTTTTACTTAGTCTAGTCTGCCCTTGATGCTCTCCCAGTCCTGCAGAGTTGAGCTGGCTGCTGAGATCCACTCCAGCTGCTGAGATCTGTGTTTTGCCTGCAGGCAGGTATGGAGTGTCATCTGTAGGCGCTTGTGAGGTAGTGACTGCAGAGGTGCATGTGGGCTGACTTCTGGGGTCTGTGGGTAGGCCCGTTAGCCGGTGGGGTCTACCGATAGGCTGGTTGGTGGGCGGGGGCGTCCACAGCTGGGACAGCTGGCAGGCCAGCTTGTGGGGTCTATGGGCTGGTTGTTGGTATCTGCGTGCCAGTTGCTGTGAACACCAGCCCCTTTTCTTGATTCTTAGTTGGCCCCAGGTGATCGAGCCATGCCAATTTCCTCACTGTTTTGGGCTAGGTGCTAGAGAAGTGGGCCTCCTGGGAAGTGCCGTGAAAGGTTAGGGAAGCTGGATGCTCACTTTGCTCTCTCTTTCCCTCATGGGAAAAACTGTAGGCCAAGGGCAGCTCTCAGTGCCTAGCTGTGCCAGCTTGGGGAAGGGGTGATGTGGGCGAAGTGAAACTACTCTTCTTTCCCTTTCCATTGGGACCGTCCTTGTATTTTGTGCCTCACCAGGGTGCGGGGACCTTTCAGCTGGATTCTGGAACTCTCCTAAAAATATTTTTATCCACGGATGCTTGTTAAATCCATGTGTCTGGGAGGAGACAAGGGCCAGGACCTCTTATTCTGATACCTTGCTGCTGTCACTCTTCTTTATAAGGAGAAATCCATCTGTCAGAGGGTTTGGAGAGCTGAATCCTCTGGTTTCCCTATTCTGTTTGGGGGAGTCTATCTGGCAGACTTCTTTGGCTGCCTAGTGAATGTGGAATCAAAGTCAGGGAGCAGGTGATTTGGTTTGAATGCTTACTAACTTCAGGCACTCGTGCACTCATCTCCTGTCCCTAGAGTGAGGTGGGCCTGCCACTGAGACTGGAGAATTACAATTCATTCCTCAGACGGATCTGATTTTCTTCTCGATCCCTATGGGTTAGCATTTCCCATTCTAAAGAATAGCGTTTTTACTTATTTGTGCCAATTTCAGAGGGGCTGCCTTTACTTTCTTCATATTTCACATTTATCGGTGGATGGTCTGGTCCCAGGTAAATGGTGTTTCCTGTGCAATTCCAGCTTCTCAGCACCCTGTGAAGAAGGACTCTTTGGGGTGCCACGGAATTCACATCTGCTTCTTGGTAGTTCTTCCTTTTCCGGGGATTGGTTTTCGGTTTCCTTTTTTTTCCCCTAGCGTCTCATATGTTGCTCAGTCTGTAGGAAGGCCCTACAAAGGCCTTAGCTGGAGATTTTGCTGTTCTGCTCTAGAAAAGGGCTGTGACACCAGCATGAGCGATTTTAGGGTGCAAATTTGCAGGTCCTGGAACTTATGGACTTTTAGGCTCATTTTTTAACATGAAAATATGAAATTTTAAATACAAAAGTAGGTATAAAATGAAATTTAGGAAGGGCCTAGGTCAGTGAGGGGCCCGAAGATTAGCTTCATGAAGTGCAGAGAAACTCGGCTGCTGGCAAGGGTTCTGCACAGGTAGGGTTAGGCTTGGGCTCCAGAGGACCCAGGATTATGGATCATGGACCCTCACAAAGAAGACTTAAAGGTTCTTGTGCCTAAACTGAAAAGCCTCTAATTGATTATACTTACACAGATAATTCATGAACATGCTCTCATACCTATAAATGAAGAAACAATGCAGAAGAGCATAGAGCAAAAAGGGAAATGCTTCCTCTAATTATGATCACCCGACCTGCTTTCTCCCATCAACAATCCCTGTGAACAATTCAGAGCGTCTCTCGCAGGCATTTTTCTTAACCTCTAAATAGATATATGTACATTTACCTCACTATTTTTAAATGATACATAGTAATCTATAATATGTCTGCTTGAAGTTTATTTGAACAATCACTTATTGATAAGTATTCAGGTTAATTTCAGTTGGTTGCTTTTATGTGGTGGCAGTTACCATTATTTTACCTACATATGGGCATATGGGAATATTTGCATGACATAGACAACTGGGAATTTCTCACTAGGTAAAAAAGTGTGAAGATTAAAATTTTGATAGATTTAATGTTGTCCTTTGAAAAGACTACCACAATTTACACTCCTATCAATAATATAATAATACATCTTTTATATGTTCTTATCAATATAACTTTTCAGCATATAATGGGTAAAATATATTTTTGAGATTTTTGAATTTTTTTGATATGGATGTGCTTCAGTGCTAATAAAGTTTGACATCTTTTTTATTTTTATTTTAATTTTTTAATTTTTTAATTTTTTTTGAGACAGAGTCTCGCTCTGTCGCCCAGGCTGGAGTGCTGTGGTGTGATCTCGGCTCACTGCAAGCTCTGCCTCCCAGGTTCACGCCATTCTCCTACCTCAGCCTTCTGAGTAGCTGGGACTACAGGCGCCCGCCACCAGGCCCGGCTAATTTTTTTGTGTATTTTTAGTAGAGACGGGGTTTCACCTTCTTAGCCAGGATGGTCTCGATCCCCTGATATCGTGATCTGCCCACCTCAGCCTCCCAAAGTGCTGGGATTACAGATGTGAGCCACCGCGCCCGGCCGACATCTTTGTTGTATGTTTACTGTTCATTTGTATTTCTTCTCTGTGAATTATCTGCTCATGTTTATTCCTTTATTTTCTTTGGAATTGCTGGTCCTTTTGAATGTGTAGGTGCTCTTCCACACTGTGGATGTTATCCGTGCTGTGTATCCTTTCTGCCTTTCTGCAAGTTAGCTTTAAACTTTGTTTATGATGCCTTTGGTCATAACATTTTTATATTTATGTGACCAAGCTTGTCATCTTTTTCTTATTTCATCTGTGATTTTTTCTTTTTTCTTTTTTTTTTTTATGCTGATAAAGAGGGAGTAACACTTACGAAGCACTTTTCCATCCCTAGATTTAAAAAATGCTTCTTATATATTTATTTTAATAATTTTATAATTAAAATGTTTATGAATCATTTAAAATTTATTTTTAAATATTTTAAAATTATAATTTAAAATATTTACAATAATATTTATATTATAAATATTATAAATAATATTTTTATTATAAATATTATAAATAATATTTTATGCTTTATAATGTTTATATATTGTATAATATTTATTACAATTTAAATTATTTTAAAAATGATTTCTAAGTCTTTCTATCATTTTTTTGAAAAGTTGATATTTGTTCAGTGATTAGAAACATCTACTGTTCTGGTTTTTCTATTGCTGCAGAACATACGCCTCTAGACTTAGTGGCATGGAACAATCACAACTTGATTCTGCTTATGAACTCTGAAGTCTGGGAATTTAGGCAGAATGGGGATGGTCTGGCTCTGCTCCACCATGTCTGGGGCCTCAGCTGGGAAGACTTGAGTGACTGGGGTGGTGTGAACAGTGGGGGACTGGGATCATCTAAGGGCTTTTCACTGACATGTTTGGGTACCTGGCCTTGGATGACTCAAAAGTTGGGCTCAGCTGGGAATAGTCCTTGGAGCGCCTGACTTGGCCTCTTCATGGCTTGGGCGTCCTTACAGTATGGAGGCCTCAGGGTGGTCTGAATTGTTCATGAAAGCTCGGGACACCAGGAGCCAGTGTTGCAACAGAACAGGGAAGAACCTGCATGGCCTTTTGTGACCTCACCTTGGAAGTCAAACATGTCACTTCCATTGGTGGACAGTCACGTGTCCACCCAGATTCAAACAGAGGGCACATAAACCCCACTTCTCAATGGGAGAAATGTCAAATAATTTGTGGACATGCTTTAAAGCTACTTCAGCCTCCCTTATCATATATTAAATTTCCACTTATAATGGATCTGTTTGTAGACTCTAACATATCCCAGTGGTCTATTTGTTTAAGCCCACTCCAACATCACGTGCCATCCTACAGACTTTTCTTCTTAGCTATGACAATATTTAAAAATTTCTAAAGTAAAACTTTGGTGAGAAAGTAATATTACCTGTAAGCAATGATTTTTTTTAATGTGTCCATCGGGAGTTCATGGAGTTTTTAGGGTGGATACACATGATATTATGTGCTGACATCTTGTAATTATATCTCTACTTCTTAGAGGAGAATTTCGCACCTGTTGAGTTCATCTACCTTACTCCTGACGATTTTATAGGGCAAAGAAGCCCATGCAAAGACTTTGAGTGGTTTGGCCATGGTCTCCAGCATGTTGGAGGCAGGGCTGGCTCTGGAACCCAGGTCTTCTGAGCGCAGCATGGTGCCCCGCCTGTCAGTCAGCCTGGATTCTTCACACCCCAGTCTTCGTTGGTTACATTTTGCTCACTAATGATGGTTGCCTGTGGCCATTGACAAGGGCTCTGGTTACCTATGTGTATGATGCTGACAATACACCGTGGAGCAAATGCGCCTCCTGCACGGTGAGACAGCCCCCAGGTAGAAGCAGCGTCTTGGCAGGTGGCCCACACTGCATGGTTACTTCAACCTTCATGCACTGAGCACTGCACCAACTGCCAGAAGAATATATTGGCCATTTTCATAATTTCTACACTAGATGCTGGGTTTGGGATTTAGAGGTCAGCTGTGGAGTAGGCTGACATCTTACCAATGCCCTTAGAAAATGCAGTTCAAATTAATTGTCATTCCCTGGGCTACTGGGAGCTGCTTGCAGGGAATATCTCCCTGGAGATCCCTTTCCTGCTTTGTCCTGACATTTAAGACCCTCAGAACTTTCTGTAAGAGGCTGGCCTTTTAGCGCTGAGAGGGACTTCTCTAACCTAAACTTGGTTAACCAGACTTGGGTATTTGGCAGACATTTTTTTTGAAAATAAATGAAGCAAGCCTGTGACTTCAGGAAAAATAACTGATAGTATCTGTTGCCATACAATGAGAGCTTTCGTGTGAAAATTAGAATTTTAGAAAACTTGTATCCATCGCTGTGAGCTTGATAGCTTCCTAACACCTCCTGACGTTTCTGATGGGATTCACGGTCATATTAATGCACTGGCTGTGTAATGAAATGTGTTGACATTTGATAGATCTGCAAACGTCAGTGAATCAATATTTGCCAAATGACCAATACGTTTATTGCAAAATCATGAGTGGGTAAACAAATGATCTATTCAAAGTGCAGGGTAGCTAATAGATTTTAATGTAGTCATGTAAAAAAATAGGTGAGATGGGTTCTCATCCGCCGGTGCTGCGAACCTATGAGAAACTATCATGCTTTGAATTTTGGTATAGTATTGATGAGGAATAGCCACAATTGGCTGAAAAGTTTACTACAAAAGTGCCCCTCTTTTCTAGCTACATATTTGTTTCAGGCTGAACTTTCTTCACATGCCTTAACTAAAGCAATCTAATGGCCCAGGCGGAGGGCAGAAGCAGATCTGACAATCCAGCTGTAAGTCAGACACCCAGGAGCATCGAACAGGCATAAATTATCGCCATTCTTCTCACTGATATTTTTGTTTTGAAAAATATAGTGGCTGGGGCACGGGGGCTCACACCTGTAATCCCAGCACTTTGGGAGGCCAAGGCAGACGGATCACTTGAGGTCAGTAGTATGAGACCAGCCTGGCCAACATGATGAAACCCCATCTCTACTAAAAACACAAAAATTAGCTGGGCATGGTTGTGGGCGCCTGTAACCCCAGCTACTGGAGAGGCTGAGGCAGGAGAATCACTTGAAATCAGGAGGCAGAGGTTGCAGTGAGCTGACATTGGGCCACTGGGCAACAGAGCAAGACTGTGTCTGAAAGAAAGAGAGAAAGAAAAAGAAAGAAAGAGAAAGAAAGGAAGGAAGGAAGGGAAAATATAGTTATGTTTCTTAAAATATGAAATTTATGTTTACATGTCATGAATTTATTATTGTTATTTTTGATACAAGTTGATACATATTTTAAAATTTTCTCAGCTTTAATTTGTAATACAGCAAATGCCATCAAATCTAAACTCTCATGAACAAAAGCTCTTGAGGATGCTGAATAATTTTTCAGAGGGCAAAGTGGTCCTGAGGCCGAAAAGTCTGAGAGAGGCTGCTTTTCAGAAAACCCTACCTTAGTTTAAACAGTTAAGAGACCTCTGCACAGGCACCTGGTTGGTGAGGCCTGTGCCAGGTGCAAGGGCGGCCCCCCAGTTATTACCTGTGAGCTTTCACCAGGTCTGACTTCTGCCTTTTAGGCAAATGACCTGGATCCTGTGGGGCGTGACTCGGAGACCACTGGGCATGTCTCCTCTTCGTCATGCTGTTTAAAAACAAATGAAATGTGGGTACCAGCGTGTATTTCTGAACAATGTGTGAAAACAGCAACAGAATAGAAAGTTCAGTGGTAACTGTGCAGTGAGTAATGTGGGTGTCCTCTAATGGGGACCAGGAAAAGGGAAGCTTGTCGGGAAGACGGGGTGTACGCTGATGTCAGGAGGTCTTGTGTGAGGCTGCTGAGGCGCCCCCAGATCTGCTTCACATCCGCTTCTCACATCTGCATCTGAGGCCCCGCTGTCTCATCCCCGAGTGTGGAAAAGGGGGACTCGGCTGCACCCTCCCTGTGCTCGCCGCATTATTCTCTGCACCCTCCGAGCGTGTGCTGCTGAGTTTATAGTCCGGGATTGTGGGTGGAAAGATAGCTTTGTATTTCTGAATGTTAAGAAAACAGAGTAAAGCCATTTCAGCGTTCTTTGTTTCTTTGTTTGTTTTTTGTTTTTTCTGGGAAGGTATATCCATGGACAATTTTCACCTTTGTCTTTCCTGGGATTATGTGTATATGCCCTCTGTCCCCACCCTGTTCTGGATTCAGAGATGAACTGGACTTCTCGAGAAAGTGCTCAAAGTCTCATTGGGAACTAGATAGAAAAAATGGAAAACTACACAGGGGTCTGAGGGGATACGCTGAGTCATCTCCCAGAAGTGAGTGCAGTGGGCGTCTAGAGAGGGCTGTCCCTGACGGTGGTGTGGGGGGTAGTGAGAAGGAGATTTGGGGGAGGGAGAAAGTGGTGACATGGGGCTGCACAGAAGCAGGTGTTCAGAGGGAAGGGAACTGAGAACTGCTCCCCAGGAGAGCTGGAAGGCTAAGTCCAGGTGACCCAGACAGAGTCACCAGGTAGTGAAGACAAGGGCAGGGTGCAGCTATGGGGAGGCAAACCCAGATGATTTTCTGAGCAGTTGGCTTGTGGTCATGAGTGTTTCGGTTTCACTGATCCTGCTGAACACACACTGCCTCTTGCCAAGTCCAGCCTCGAAGAGTTGGAGTCATCTGGAAACATTCATAATGAAGGGAGGGCATGAACTTGACCTTGAAGGGCCACCAGGATTTGGGTAAGAAGAATGGGAAAAGCATTTGAGGGTTAGGAAAGGGGTAGATGAAGGCTTAGAAGTGGGAAGGTGCCAGGCATGTGGACCAGGGGACTGGAGCCAGGGCGTGGTGTGGGAAGTGGGCCGGGCTGCGAAACCAAAGGCCCTGCAGGCCAGACTCAAGCGTGGGCCTTGCCTTTTGGCTGTGGGAGCCACGGATGGTCTTTGAACAGCAGTTAGGACTGTATGACAGGGCCCTTATCATGGCACCTGAGAGTGACTGAAGGGGAAATGGAAATGCCAGAACCATTAGGGTTTTTCTTCATTGTGGGCAGTCGGGGAGAAAAGGAGAGATGAAACAAATCACTGCTTTAGAGGAATTGGGGACTGAGTGGAATCGTATGGCGAGGGAGCGGAGGAGTGAGGGATAGTGCCAAGTTTTCGGCCTGACACCAGCGAAATACAAATACGCTTGTTTCTTTACATAGCTGAGCGCGCAGATGATCTTTAAGACGTGCTCGTCTGATTTGGCACTTGGATTCTGGGAGGAACAGGAGGAAGAGCTCTCTCAGACTGGGATTCAAGTTTTAGCTCCCCTTGGGCTATTATTGTTACCTAAGAAACACAATCAGGCTCCTGGTTGAAGAATCAAACTAAGGACAGAGATGTCTGTGACCCGGGCTCCCCTGCGGGCCTGCATGGCCGGCGGCCTCTAGGACTGCCTGGTGACCCCTGCTGCTGCTGTCATGGCCTCTCCTCGTGCCCACCCCTGGAGCGTGGGCTGGATCTTGGGACTCGCTTCTCATGGACAGACCACAGGCTACAGCAAAGGTGACCAGATGCCACTTCCGTGATGAGGCTGAATGTCTTGCTCACTGTCACTCATGCCTTTGCTTGGCCACTCACCCTGAAGGAAGTCACTGGCCTCAGGACAGGCCCCCATGTAAGGAATCGAGGTCTCCAGCCAACAGCCATGTGAGTGAACTTGGAACCAAATCCTACCCCAAGCAGGCCCCGAGATGACCGCAAGCTATCAGCTTGATTACAGCTTGTGAGAGGCCTGGAGCCAGGGGGACCAGCTAACCACTCCCAGGTCCCCAACCCACAGGGACTGTGACATAATCTACATGGGTTGCGTTAGGCTGCTGAACTTGGGGAAATTTGTTGCACAGCCATAGATAGCCGACACACCCAAACTCTCCTGGTGGTGTTTAAGAGCACTGGCCCCGAAGCCAGATGCTTGTGTGCAAATCCCGGCTCTGCCTTTTACAAGCTGCACAACCTTAAGGAAATTAGTTGGTTCTATGTGCCTCAGTCCCTTCACCTGTAAAATGGGAATAAGAATAACGCCTGTGTCATGGGATGACTGTGAGGATTGAATGAGATAGCCCCTACATTGCTTGGCATCATGTTAGCACTCAGTCAGTATCAGCTCCTATGACCACGATTACTATTGTCTACCCTTGAAGGCCAGCTGAACGCCCATCCCGCCTACAACTTCTCCTTACTGCCCCAGTGCATGCTGGCCTCTCCTTGGCACTGCACACTCTGATTCTCCATAAAAAACTCGAATTTGTTCTCTGAGGGTCTCAGATGTGTAACCTCTTCTCTTCCCAACTGTGTTAGTCCATTTTGCATTGCAGGGAAGGGAAGACCTGATGCTGGGTAATTTACAAAGAAAAGAGGTGTATTTGGCTCACCATTCTGCTGGCTGTACAAGCATGGAACTGGCATATCTGCTTTAGGCAAGAACATCAGGAAGCTGCCACTCATGGCAGAAGGTGAAGGGGAGCAGGTGCTCCCCTGGTGAGACAGGGAACAAGAGAGCGGGGAAGACCCCAGGCTCTAACCAGCAGATCTTGTGGTAACTCATTACCACTAGAAAGGTACCAAGCCATTCATGAGGGCTCCCATGACACAATCACCCCCCTCCAGGCCCCACCTCCAGCACTGGGGATCACATTTCCACATGAGATTTGGAGGGGACACACATCCAAACCATATCACCAGCTCTGAAGGGTCTCCAGGAAGACTTGGCAGAGTGCTTGATCAGAATGAGAGGGCGGAGTTAAAGTGGACAGATGGTGAGAGAGACGTCATTAGCCGTGAGCCTGCGGAGGCCAGGACCAGGTGGAGATACTGGTTGCTGCTTGTGAGGTCCTAGACTGTCCAGGCACAGAACAAGTGCAGAGCCATCTTGTTAATCTGGATAGAGTGAACAGAAATGACACACTCAGAGGCCTCGAGAAAATGCACAAGGCCATGAAGGGGACATGAAGACCGGTTCTACGGAGGTTCCCTTAATGCAAAGTGAGTGCTTGGTAAATGTTTGTTGCATAAAGGTTTGTTGAATGGAGCCAGATGTTCATTCTTGCCAGTTTGGTGAAGGTCCCCTGAAGTGGTTGGAATTTGGATGATGGGAAAAGAGACTGATCACTGTGAAAGGAAGAGGAAAGCTGAAAGTCACAGGAAAGGGTTTTAAGCAGGAGCCTGAGCTCGGTGCTGGCACCTCGGGCTACATGTACCCTCCCCGCAACTGTGCCCGCCTTGTGCTGATGGCCTGGCGCATGCTTCCAAATTTGTATTTTCTATGGCAGCCAGCGCCCTGGGTGGGCCTACGTAGAAGGTTGGCAGAAGGTAGGGCGAGCTGAGGTCCTGACCATCAGAGAGAGAAACCAGCAGCACCTGCCCCTGTCCATGTGGCCCAGGGAGAGTCTATTTGATCACCTGTGCCTGAACTGCTGAAATTCAGGTGAGATAAGGGAGGTGCTGGCTTTGGGTCCTGCCTGATTGAGCTCTGGGCAGATGCCATGCCATGATCCCACCCCAGGGGGCCGAGGACCACTGCCTACAGGCATGATGGCTTCCTGGACCACCAAAGGCGAAATCCTTGCAGCACCCGCAAAGGTAGTCAGAGCAGCCATGTGGAAGCCTGCAGGTAGGAGCTGCCCATTAATACATTCAACACGCCTTTTCTGAGTGTCCACTTTATGCTGGCACCTTAAAGCACTGGGGTTGAGCAAACCCAGACGTAGCTCCTGTCCCTGTGGCTCTTTGCACCTAGCGGGGCAGGGCTCCCTGGGGCGGTCCAGCCTCCTGGGGCTGTGGGAAGGCCTGAGTGCCTTTGAGGCTTGTCACAACACCTGAGAGAGCCATTGGCATTGAGTGGGTGGGGGCTGGGGACCCTCCTGCTGTTCACAGACAGCACTGCATGGTGAAGCATTCCACCGCTGGAAATGCCAGTCAGTTACACCTTCGGGGATGAAGAGTCTCGTGCGAGAGGTAAGCATTAGTTAATTAGCCACACAAACAAGTGAACAGTTACCAGCCCTGTGAACTGCTGTGAAGACAGGGCCCAGGGCGCTCAGAGGGGGACTAGACAGGGCCCAGGGCGCTCAGAGGGGGAATAGACAGGGCCCAGGGCGCTCAGAGGGGGAATAGACAGGGCCAGGGCGCTCAGAGGGGGAATAGACAGGGCCAGGGCGCTCAGAGGGGGAATAGACAGGGCCAGGGCGCTCAGAGGGGGAATAGACAGGGCCAGGGCGCTCAGAGGGGGAATAGACAGGGCCAGGGCGCTCAGAGGGGGAATAGACAGGGCCAGGGCGCTCAGAGGGGGAATAGACAGGGCCAGGGCGCTCAGAGGGGGAATAGACAGGGCCAGGGCGCTCAGAGGGGGAATAGACAGGGCCAGGGCGCTCAGAGGAGGAATAGACAGGGCCAGGGCGCTCAGAGGGGGAGCAGTGCAGCACCGTCTAGGCGGGGAGGGGACATGGAGGAAGGAGGAGGGCTTCCTTGGGGAAGCCATGAGTGGCCAAACTCGGAACCACTGGGTTAAAGGGGTGTGGTGGGGGTGAGGATAAGATGACGATTGTTCCAGGCAGAGACAATGACATCCCCTAAACCCTGGGAGGGAAGATGTGGCCCATATGAGGACTGCAGACGGCCAGGGGGATGGTGGGAGAGGAATCGGGAGAGACAGGCCAAGGTGAGGCACATAGGCCCTGAGGAGCTGCACCGGGGTCCTGGTCCCCAGGAGTTTTTGGCACATGGGTGACCTGACCACATCTCAGACTTGGGATGATCGCCCTGGAAGGATGTGGAAGACAGATGAGAGGGCAAGTGTGGGGACGGAGGGCCCAGCCCAAGGGCCACGGGCCTGGCACGCAGAGAGATGGCTCTTGCTTGGATGGGGTTGGGGAGGGGGGCACAAGGATGAAGACAGAAGACATAAAGGGAGGGCTGTGCAGGCCTTGGGCGGGAGGTAGGACTTGGGGTGGGGTAGACCTGGGGGCAACAGAGAGGAAGGTGGGAAGATGAGTGGCGGACAGTGGTGGTATTACCATGGGCCTGGGAGTGGGTGGTGAGCACAGTTTCGGGCATGGAGAACCTGGGGACCTCTGAGGCATCGTGTGTGTGAGGGGGCGGTGTGGAATAGACCTCTCATGGTGAAGCTGTCCAGGGGCCAGAGGTGAGGTCAGGGCTAGAGGTACCACTGGGAGAGGCTGATGCAGATAGCAGTAGAGGCCGCTGGAGTCGGGGACCAGCCTAGAGAGGGAGTTCATCAGAAGACACAGCTCCCCCTATGACTTGAGGCACCCCAGTTTTAACAGCCAGGTAGAGGACTCTGGCCCAGTCAAAGAGACAGAAAGAGAACGGACAGAGGGGAGGAGAGGGGATGGACCTGTCATAGACACTGGGAACACGCTTGTTTCGAAAGTTGCTTGTGCAGTAGGGCTTAGGGCTGCTGGGACGTAGAGTCTGAGGATGACAGAAATGTCTCTCGGCTTTAGAAAATGGGGTTGTTGGTGACACTGGCAAGATCCACGTTGGAGGAGTGGTGAGGCAGAGGCCGCTTGGCAGCGTGGGGTGAGTGGGTGGAGGGGAGGAAGTGGGGGCGGCCTGGAAACCCTTAGAAGATGCGTGTGAGGGAAGAGAGGTGAAGGAGTAGCTGGGGAGGCTGCGGGGTTGAGGGAAGGCTTTTCTTCTTTAATTTCGGGAGGGAGAGGCCTCAGCATTCTCCTGGCAGATGTGTTGTCCCTCAGTTCCATCCCTTAAAAAGAACAGCTCGTGACTGCAGGTCATTACCGCAAAATAGACACCCATGTGAAAGGGCAGATGCTATTATCATCTTCGCTTTACATACGAGGCCCAAAGTGGTTATGCAACTTGCCCAAGGCCACACAGCTGGTAACTAGAGCCGGGATGAATCAGACACAGTTTTCCTGAGCCTAACTCAAGGGTCCGGGTCTTAACGCCTTGACTCTTTTGCTCTGCCGCCTTTCAGTTGAGCCTGGGCCATTGTCACGTGTCTGTGCCCCCGATGGATGCGAGCCTGTGTGGGAAGGGTGGTCGTATTACTGTGTATTCACCAGCCCTGTGCTGGGTGTTGGAGCTCATGGCAGCCCATTTGTGGTCTGTTCCCAACGCCACATGTGGGCATGAAACCGGCTTCAGCGGGAGTGTTTATACCGCCGGAATTGGCACCCGCTACAGATCAGAGCTATTTTTAATCCCCTCCCCAGGCCCCAGTGGAGCTGGTCGTTCGACATTTAGCAGCACACCACACACTTGTCCGTACAGAACACCAAGGTAGGCTCAGTGGAAACCCTCCATCTCTGACAAACCTTCTGCCTTGGGTGAGCAACTGAGGGCCTGTGGCTCCCTCAGAGCTCCCTCACCCTGCCCTGCAGCTGGGAGGGTCTCCACCCATCAAAGGCCACGGCGACCTGGGCTCTGATTTGCTGAGCCTCGGTGGGGCGGGCGGCAGGAGGGTGGGAAGGTGGCCTGCCATGCCTGGGAGCCCTGGCTGCTGGGCTGCACGGGGTGAGCCTCCCCACCTACTGTCCCTGCCCTGGCTTCCCTCCTGTCACCCCCATCCCTCTACATCAACTCAGCAGCAGCAAGAGGCGACGCTCCAGACCCCGACTTTCAGAGCAACCACCTCTACATGTCAAAGTGCAGCATGGTTTAAAGAAAGATGAGGGGATGTATTAAAAAGGGAAGAAGGGGCCAAGAGCTCGGGCCTAAGGGAGAACCCAGGCAGGGCTGTGGGCTCCCTTCACAGAGTGCCTCTGGGTGCTGGGCTTCGACCTAGAGAAGGTGGGGCTTCTGTCCATTTTATAGATAAGGAAACTGAGGCCCAGAAAGAGGAAGTGACCTGCCCCAGGACACACATCGGTGAGGGGTGGACTCCAGAGGCTTCAGGTCTCACTCTTACATTCCTGTAGGGCCCGGGGAAAGAGAGAGATTGACTCAGAACCAAAAGTTGTTTCTGCCACCCTTTAGGTAGCCACATCTTCCCGACTTCCAGGATGAACAAAGGCTTTTCCTGGACTGACTGAGAGGCTGGCAGGGTGGTGGATGGCCGGTGTTGTGGCGTCTCAGTTTCCCAGCCGGCTCCCATGCAGCAACCGGGAGGGTTCTGTGGCTTCATTGTCATCTTCATCGTCGTGCGGGGCCTGCTTGGGGCCGTGTCTGCCACCTGCCTGGTCTAGGCCAGGCACAAAGTGGGTGCTGAGGCATCTCCTCTCTGCCTCCTGGGCTCAGTTGCCGTGGCTGGTGTCTGGGCCCCTTGTCCCAACCTCCAGCCTGCAGTGCCCACTCCCACGTGAAAGACTGGCTCGTACATTTCCCCATTCAGCTGATGGTGAGTGCAGTGCTATTTTAAGTCCACATGGAAGTACTTTTTTTTTTTTTTTTTTTATAAGGACCATCTGCTACCGGCCCCAGCCCAGATGATACAGTTAGAGCCTACCCACAGCATCCTCCCCGCCTTCAGACAGTTCCAGGAACAGGGGTGAGTCACGCCCAGCTGAACTCCCATCTCGCTCACCCGAGAGCTGGACCGGGCGCCAGCAGAGGGGGCCACGCACGCTCCGTGGAGCAGGTGCACTCTGCCACCTCCCCGAGATGGGAAGGAGACCCTCACCCTCTGCCCCAGCTGTGCCCTGCACCCTCTGAGGGACCAAGGCCCGGGTCACAAATTCAATAGCAGATGCTGCAGCTTCTTGTAACAGTAGCTTGTCCCAGAGCAGGCCACACAGAAGCCACCCTTCTCTGGCTGCCCCTGGAAGCACCTTGGGTCTGCCTTAGTGCAGAGAGGGTGGGTGCCCCTTGTCGGGCTGTTTGAGGCGGTGTTCTGGGTAGACATCCAGCTTGGGCCACTGGGAAGATGTGATTAAACACTGACCACCCCATTTTCTTTCTGGGTGAAAGATCAGGGCCCAGGCAAGGCTCCTCAGCTGTGCTCACCCCCCGTCTCCCTCTGACCCCTTCTCTCCTCTTCCCATCTCAGCACCTAGCGGCCTGCTGTGAGCAGAGGTCGTCAGGGCAGAGACCTCAGTCAGGCTTTGAATCCGGGCTCTGCCCCTCATAGGTGGTGGAACCCAGGGCCAGACCTATTTAATCCTGAGCCTCCGTTTGCACATCTGTAAAATGGGGATAGTCTGAGCTGCCTCCTAGGGCGTGTGAACAGGAATGGGACGATGCATGGAAGGATCCGGCATGCCACCTGGCTGCTACTTTCTCATCACTAGGGATTCCAAAGGGCCTGTCTTTGGCACAGGCTGAAACGCAGTGGGAGTGTTGAAAGCCCTGGACCTGTAACTCCATAGAGAAGCGCTTCCCCACCTCAACACCAGCACTGCTCTCAATGTGCGGTGGCCTCTCCCTGCCTGAGAGCTGGTCATTTTGGCAGCAGGGAGCCTGGTGAGGCAGTGCAAGGCCAGCAGGCATTTGACGCCAACAGTGCAGGCTCTGCCGGCCGTGATTCCATCATCCCCAGACTAGCAGAACCACTGCCTTCGCAGGAATCTCAAAGCCCAGGGCTTTTGGGGGTGCTTCTCCACCACTCCTGACTGCTTCTTTCCCTTCAGGGGCCATGGCTGCTGCCTGCTGCGGGGTCACTGCGTGACGCGAGCACCGCAGCATCTCAGGTGCGTGCACCCTTAGATGACCCTGAGGTGCCCGGGAGCAGGCGAGGGCCGAGTCCTAACAGCTCCACTTCCTGTCCCCGAGTCTATCTGCTGCTGCTCTGTAGAGTCCTACAGTTTATCTGTGGTCAGTTTTCTTACCCATTTCCTGCCAGCTGCTACTGGTTTTTTAGTCAGCTCTGACAGCTACGGTAATTGGGAAAGGACCCAGGCTGCTGAGGCCGGGTGATTCACCAGCTCTGGCCAACGGGGACAGGGCGCACAGACGGAGGCGCCCCGTCAGTCCCCCTGGGCCTGGTCCCCCAGGCCTCAGTGAGTGAGACGCAGAAAAGACCCAGGGGCACACTCATTGTGAACCGAAAGCTGATCTCTGTGTGCACACGCGCGTGCATGCGACATAAGGGAATTTTCTTTTGAATGCGCCAAAGCCAATATAAATGGTTTCGTGTTTTGAGAAGTCAGAACATAACTCCAGGCTGAGTGCGGCCCCTCTCCCGGGGAGCCCCACATTTTCTCTGAGGTGTAACTGCGGTGAGTTGTCTGTGCCTCAGATCAGGATATTGGAGTCACATTTAACATTTTATTTCATGGCATTTCCAAAAATGAAGGGAAAACCCCTATTGCAGCAAATGACTCCTCCAAATAGAAAACTTTGACTGTGTCTGTTTTGTAAATGCTGTGGAAGGGAGTTTTGGAGCTGCCTCACTGTCAGTCATCGCCCAGCCAGGTGCCTTTGGTTGCTGAGTGTTGCACTCAAGGGTGGGCTCCCGGCTGCAGAGCAGTGCCCCTCAGAGGCGGGGGCAGGACCAGCCACGCAGCCTCACCTGTCTGGGCCTCTGGAGCCAGCGCCTCTGAGTTTTACCTGACTCTCTGGGTGGCCCTGTTGCCTACTCTAGTGTGAGAAGCACCACTCTAAACTTTATGGGAAGATAATATTAATTTTATTGATAGCAGTAGGTTGTGGAGCATGAAAATGATCCTCCAATGCAGAATGAAATGAAATCTCCGCACAGATTTACTGCCTTCCTTATGGGCGCCAGGTTCTGTGCCGGGCACAGCAAGGGACCACCTGGCCTCCGGAGCACAGGGCTCTGTCTCCAGGGGTCCCAGTCTGGAGAAGGTGGATAAAGCAAACAAGGAAGCCTCCTAATAAGAAGTTCCCTAATCAGAGGTGGGCTTTGCTGCCAGGAGCACCCAGGGGGGCTGGCCTGGGGCCCAGGGAGGTGAGCAGGAGGGGCTCACTGGAGTAGTAGGTGAGACACAAACAGCATCATCCATGGGTAGGAATTAGATGAGGGGGAGGGATAGAGTTAGGAGATGGTCATGGAGTTTGGGGGTGCTAATAATGGCCTTGGTGGGTTTGGGGTCATCCCCGCTCTGACTCTATACAGCACAGTCAGCTTGAACCAGTCCCTGACTTCTTTAAGGATCAGTTTTCTCATTCATTCAATGGGTCTAATGATGGTTCCTTTTGTGATTGTTGTGAAACTTAAATGAGAGAATAATGCAAAGCGCTTAGTACAGCCCTCACTAAGCTCAGTAAGGAGGGTGACTGCATCCGAGGGCAGAGGGAGCCGCTGAGGGTGTTTCAGCCAGTGAGTGATGGGAGCAGATTTTTTTTCTTGAATAATTCCTGGAAATGCTTTGATCATTTAGGCCAGTAGAGACTCTTGGTTGAGCGTGAGATGCATGAACCGTTAAGATTGCAGGATATAATCATGTGCACATTTTAGAAAATACCTGAAATCCTAAAATGCATTTCCCTTTTCCCATCGCCATAGTTTTGGATCCTAAAATCAACCAAAGGCAGAATCTGACCGCTTTCCAAAGCAATGATCCTTTAGACTGAGAACAAAATCGTGGAACAGCCCTTCATTTTTCCCATCTCAAGAAGTCACAAGGCCCAGAATGCAAGAAAATCGTGGCTTTTGATGACCAGGCCTTGTCGAAATGGCCGAGAAGTTCCTCACCCGCAACCTGGTGCAGTGGCTGCATTTGGCTGTCATGGAGCAGGTCTCAGTGGAGCCAGGATTTGCTCTGTTTAAAGATAAAAACCACTGAGGAGGGAAGCAGCAGATCACACGGAGTGATCTCGATTCTATAGGGGCCTGTCCCCGGGGTGTTTTGCACAAGGCTCCATGTTAAATAAGCCTCCATTCGAGCGCAGCCTCAGGACAGCCATCCTTCATTCCCCCCAGTCATGCACCTTCCACTGCCTGGTTCTTCGAGCGTTTCCATCTAGTGGGAGAGACGCCTTCAGCCAATAATTGCACACAGGTCTGGATGATGCCCAGCCCCAATCACTCCTCTAAAAGCAAGGAACTTGCTTCTGCAGAGTCAAACGGAGCTCACATGAGCTTCCTGGAGGCACTGAGGTTTCTTTCTAGTCTTCTGCTTTGCACAGACCTTTTTCTTACTGAGCAATTCACTATCTGCTGGCTTCGGAAGAGGTGGATTGGGTTTCAGGTGGGGTCACCGAGAAGCCGCCAGATGTCCGAATTTGGAGGCAACACAGGCCACCCAAGTGCCTGCACAGGAAAATGTATGCAGCTGCCACGCCACATCAAAGGCAGGTGGTCCAGGGTGATCCAGGTGCGATTCCTGGCACAGGCACCAAAGTACTGTCATCCAAAGCATCCTCTATCTCGGTTTCCTCATCTCTAAAATGGGGTTCCATCTAACTTTTCGGGTTCTGCAAAAACTCCTGAGCAAACCACTTCACTAGTCAGGAACGCGGTATGCCTGCCATGCCTGGGGCAGGCAGGGCTTTCCAATTTCCTCCCCAAGGTTTTCTGAGAATTCATCTGACAATGTCTGTAAATGTCCCTCCATTCTCTTTCATAGAGGAAATGCTCACATTAGAAGGAAGTCTCTTATGACCAGAGCTCCCCACTTTCAAGGTAGAATTTTGCTTGGCTCCCACAGCCCTGGGCTGGTTTCTGCACAGCCTCCCAGGGTCTTTTCCTAACCCACAAGTTGTATTCTGCCACTGGTCTTGCCTAATTCCCGCTAAGAGCCCCTGCAGGAAGGCACCAGGGCTCCTTCAGTCACCTGTGCTCCATTCCCCTTCTGAAGGGCATATGGCAGCAGCACGGAGCAGCTTGAAGCTCCCCAGTGGGGCTGGGCTCTTCCTAAGTCCCAGAACCTCCCTCTGCATGCCCTTTCCTTTGATTGGCTTTGCAAACTCCTCTTCATCCTTCAGAACCCAGCTCTGTGATCAGCCCCTCTGGGAGGCCTTCCTTAACCCCCTTGTTCCCCTGATGACAGATTCACTTCATCCACAGGCTCAGTGTCAGGGACGTGGGGAACCCTGAGGCCTGTTCCTGGTCATCCCGCAGGCCAGCGGAGTACCTCCCTCGCTTTTGGGGAGCAGGGGCACATCCTCCTCGGTCCCGCTTCGTGGCCAGAATCCTGTCCATTGACCTCCCCAGCAAAGAAGTCCTGTTTCAGAAAACCCTGCATGAGGCAGGCTGACTGCAGGGAGGGCTGCCACAGAGCCTGGCGATTGTGGAGACACTGTTTCAGGCTGAAAGCGGAGTGCAGCTGACGAGAAGGGTCTCTGGGAAGGAGGGCTCAGCACAGCCCAACTGAACGCAATTACGAAGGTCCCCGCTTGTGTGTACAGCAGCCAGGGTTGTTCCGCGGTGGGTAGGAGGGTATGGGGAAGGGACGGTGGTCCTGGAGGCCCCAGGGAAGGATGGGAAGCCGTCTGTCCCAAGGATCCTTCTGCCCTTGCTGCCACCTTCAGGAGGGAGCAGTGGCCGTGAGAAAGGAAGTGGAGACAGGGAGGGAGAGCCTGGCAGCCCGTCCTATTCCTGCCCCAGGCGACTGGCTTGTGACATTCAGATAGCTCCCTGGGTCTGGTTTTTCCTGTTACTGAAATTGCTGCTGCGTGAAATTCTCTGGGCTAGGTCAGAAGTGGCAGCCGGGGAGTGTGCCCATGTGTGTAAAATGTCTCAGCTTAAAGAAACAGGAAATTCAGGACCAACTCGAACGCTGCGGCCCACGCCTTGTTTCCTAGAAAGGAAGGGGTCGATAACATGGGAGGCTGGGGCCCTGCGGTGAGGACACGGATGACACAGGAGGCTGGGGTCCCCCAATGGGGTTGGATGACACAGGAGGCTGGGGTCCCCCAGTGGGGCCGGGGATGACACGGGAGGCTGGGGTCCTGCAGTGAGGACAGGGATGACACGGGAGGCTGGGGTCCCCCTTTGGGGCTGGGGATGACCTGGGAGGCTGGTGTCCCCCACTGGGGTCGGGAATGACATGGGAGGTTGGGGTCCCCCACTGGGGTTGGGAATGAGACAGGAGGCTGGGTCCCTAGTGGGGTCGGGAATGACAGGAGGCTGGGATCCTGCAATGGGGTCAGGGATGACACGGGAGGCTGGGATCCCCCAGTGGGGTCAGGGCTTTGGTCCAGAGAGGAATGGCCTTCTGGCCTCTGTGCTTGCCTGGGCCCAGGGCAGTCTCCTGACCCCCAGGGTCTCTTTTCCTTTCTGCTCTAATAGAATGTGGCCAAGAGCTTGTGCCTGCTGGCCTGGGAGGGTCTGGGTAGAGGAGGATGATGCTCTGCACGGAGAAGCCCTGGATGCTGGGTGCTGCCTGGTCTGGATTTTGTCCTGAGCAATCCTGGGGAAATGGTCTGAGTGAAGTGAGAGCGACTCCGCGAGGGAAGACAGGTTACAGCGAGATGAGAGCGGGCAGGGCTAGCCTCAGGGTCTGGGTCTGGGAGGTTCCTGGGACTGGCAGTGACGCAGCCATTTTCTTCATAGTAAAGGAAACCGAGGCCTTGAGAAGCTGGGTGCATGGCCCACGGTCCCAGGCTCTTAGCTGCTTGACACCTGCACCAGAATATAGGTCCCAACACGTGGCCACTTTTCCAGTAGGTGGTCCAAGATGTCCCCAGTCTGAATTCTAGGGCTGGGCACTTGGCCAGCTCCCACATCCTCCTCTCCCTTAGGGAGAAGTGCAGTGGTCCTGGGGCCACTCCACACTGGGGCGTCTGGGCTGGAAGTCACCCCAGGAAGCACCTGTGGGCCTGGCTAATCAGGGACCGATGAAGGACACAGACTTCTAACCCCCAAGGCCCTCAGAATAACTGGGTCTGGTTTCCTGGGTCTGGCTTCCTGGATCCAGCTGAACAGGTCTTGAGCTGGGGCTGTTTGGGAGATCTCGGTTTCTGTCTGCATCTCCTCGTCTGTTCAAAGGAGCAGTGGTTTGGGTGTCCCACCAAGAAGCCACTTTCCCACAAGGGAAAGGAAGAGCCCTGGGGCAGCCAGGTGGGCCTGGGTCGCCCCACTCAGCCTAAGGCCATCCCTGGAGCTCTTGGGCCCAGAGAGACCTGCCTCCAGCCTGTCTCAGCCGGGATGTCCTGCAGAGCTCAGACCCTCGGAAGGCCCCCATGACCTCGGATGGGAGGGAGCACCCAGGCAGATTGTGGGGAGCCCGGAACAGCTCATATGGCACAAACTCTCCCTGCACTGATTCCCCTCAGCTTGTTCCACTTTCAAAAATAGCTAATGAGGAAATTAATTTTGTCACCCAGATGTATTCAGTAAAAACATGTCAGGGAAAGACAATTAACCTCTGTACTGATAAATCCTTCCCAAATTAATGAAGTTAACATTTGTAGATATTGAGAGATTCATTTGGGGAGAGAGGCCCTAAATTACAGCTTTCTCCAGGCTAAGAAGGGAAGGTTGAGGGTGGAAAGAAAGGAGAAAGAGAGAAAGACGTGGGGCAGGAGAGCAAAGACAGAAATGCACACGAGAGGGACCATGACGGGGCCAGGACAGGGAGAGAGGAGAGAGGGTGGGGACTGGCAGAGAGACACAGAGAAAGAAGGAGACTGAGGGAGAAGGGGCTGGGCTCAGCGAGAGCCTGGCCGGGGCCCTCCTGAGCATTTTCCATGGGTCTAGGCATTCACTTGCAGTTGCTTTTTGGGCAGGAGAAGACTCGACAAGTTCAACCAGAGAATGAAAAGAGCTGAGGTATTTTTAAGATGTAAAATTTTCGGCCCCCACTTGCCCTGATGTCTCTCTGTCTAAGGTCTCTGGATTCCTTTCTCCCCGGGAGCCCAGGCCCTGGGAGCTGATTTGCCAGCAGGAAAGGCTGGCTAGCTGGATTGGAGCTTCCTGAAAATGTTCAGCCTGGCGTCCTCTTTCCCCGAGAGCCACTGAGTCCTGGCATCAGCAAGTTTAGCCTGTCACCCACGCAGGAGCTCCCTTTACTTTCTCCCCTTTCACCAAGTGCAGTCATGCCCCAGATGCAGCATCTTATGAGAGGTGAGTCTCTGCCTGAGTTGGATCCTTTGATCCAAGGTTAAGACTGGCCTGAAAAGACAGGAAAGCTTAGGCCACGTGGACAGCCAGGTCAGGGGGTGTTGGCAGGCTGGCAGTGATGTGGCAGGACCCAGTGTGGGAGGAAGGGACAGCCCGGCCCAGACTCATGCTCTCCCGACCCTCTGCGGGCTCAGCCCCATCTGAGAAGCCGCAGCTTAGAAAGCAAGTCCGACTCTGCTCCTGGAATGGAGATAACAAAGAAAGCTTCCCAGGAGACCTCCAGTTTTGGCGATGTCAGGTCGAACGACTGAGGGGCCTCGTGACCTCCTGAGTTTTCGTCACGTCCAAGACGGGCAGGAGTTGCCTGCAGAACTTCCCTGCTGTCCTTCTCTCCAGAGGGTGTGATGTAGCCATCAGACCCTGGCCAAACGGGCTGCTTTGCTCTTGTCTGTTTAAAAATTATGCTTTTAATAATCTCTCCCAGGGGTGTGACATGCACACAGGCCTGGAAGCAGTAATGATTTCAAATCCCGCCAAATGACCGATCCTGGGAAGTAGTTGTCAGGACGCGTGGGGGCCGGTATTGCTGTGTGGAGCCCACCAACCAGGAGGCCGAGAGGAGGTGGGAGAAGGACCCTGAGACACACAGGCTGTGCTTCTTTCTGGAAAACCCAGCGTCGATGACAATGATCGGCAAACGGGAGGGGAGGGAGGGGAGGCCTGGTGCCCAGGGCCCCAAGACATAGCCGGAGTCTGGCCTGGGCCCCATTTGGGAAAACTCAGAGGGCTGGAGGAGGTGTCTGGGGGAAGAGTCAAGGGTGGGAGATGACTGAAGTCAGGGACGCCCTGCCTGGAAAGAAAGCTGCCTGCTTTGTTTCTACACTTGAAAAAATGCCAGCCAAGTTAGCCTCACAAACACTGTGGGCACAGAAGGAAGAAAACAAGATACTAGGTATCTGGAGCTGGATTTTCCGATGACCGGGCGCTTACTAATCTAATCTTCCCAGGCAGAGTGTGAAGCTTGCAGATTGCAGAGAGTGATACTTGTTACCTATCTAGAGTTCAGTTAGGCCGTTGCTCTTCGCTGCGTGACAAACCTCCCCCACCCGCAAACCAGGAGCTAAAGGGAGCATTAGTCCCGTTCTCTGGATGACAAGCTGGAGGACCAGGGCCTCCACGGGCCATCACACAGAGCAGGGCTCAGAGTGATGTCTCGAGGGCTCAGGCCTGTGTGATGGTGTCACGATCTCCAGGAATGGAGAACAGAAGATGTGTGATGTTTTGCAGAGGACATCCAATGTGGGTGGGAAGGGATCTGCCCAGGGAGGAAGGATCTGGACTCATGGGGCTGAGGTCAGAGGGGTCAAGTGCGCTGCAGGGCCAGAGGCACTGGCTGGAGGGGCTTGCCCAGGTCCTGGCTGGTTTGGGCCTGTTTGTCTCGTGCCTTCCCCGGGCCTGGCACTGGGCTAGGATGTGGATCTTACTCTGTCTCTCCGAGGCAGCAGTGGGGCTGGTACTGCTGGGTGAGCACAAGCCCGGGGCTGCCACCGACTTCAACACCGAGCTCTCGGCCTCCCACGTGCCTCCCGCCCCCCGGGCCGCTTCCCCCAGAGATGAGTAAAAGACTGAAAAATTAGAACCGGGAGGGAAGTTTGGGGGAAGGTGAGGCTGCAGGCTGGTGGTGAAGTCTGCAAGCACAGGAGGATTACGGCTTTTTACACGAAGGGTGTTAGGTGGGTGGTTCTCTCTCCTCTGCTCTGGACAGAACACAGGAAGCTGGCTTGGATGGCAGCACCGAGCCTTTGAGCTGGGGTAGGGAAGAGATCTTGCCAGCAAGAGGCTGATATGCAAATGAGTTACTAGTAAACCTCCGTGTGTGGAAGTCTCAGAGATGGGCTGGTGCTGCCTGGCAACCGCGACCACCTGCAGCAGAGTTCCAGGATGTCCGCAGGGACCACCGTGGGAGCCCCCCAGGCTGCGTGAGAATCCCCGCCAGTCACTGAGTCAGTCCAAACCTTGGTGTCCCTATCTGTGTATTGACACAAACGTTTCTGCTCATGAGACTGCTGTGAGGATTGGAGAGAGACTGTGTGTTTTCAGGTCGAAAGTGCCACACACACGCTACCCCCAGTGCACACACGTGCACACGCACGGACACTGGCAGAGGCGCTGGGTCCAGACGAATCATGGAGTGTGCTGGGGTGTGCTCTGCTCCCCTCCTCAGCCCCTTCCTCTCCCTGGACCTTCTCTAGTCAGAGCAGAGATCCCCTGGGGCTGAGTTCAGTTGCATGGAGCCAGGGCAGCCACAAGGGCCTGGCGCTCTACGCCTCCCTCCTGGGCTTTCTCCCCCAGGCCTGGGAGTGGAGGAGACACGGAAGCAGCCAGGGGGTGGATCCAGGCAGAGGTGAGCATAACCAGCAAAGCAACAGTCGCAGGGCAAGATCACCTCCTCCCCGAGCAGCAACTTACTGGGAGCCGGGCCTGTGGCACAACCAGGCCTGGACGTTCACCAGGAGTTTACCCAGAGGGTGGCTGGGGGCCCAGGACCTTTCTGGCTGCAGTGGCTCCAGGCCTGGGCCGCCCCTCACCCACTCAGCCTGGACCTAGGCCCTGCTGGCTTGGCCCCATCTCGGGACTGGCCTGGGCTGGGGTGGGGCTGTCCTCTGGCTCCTGTCTTTGCTGACCCTGCAGGCCAGCCCTTGCAGCTGTAAGGGGTTAATTAACAGTCACGCCGGGCAGAAGGGTGGTAACCAAAGGGGAAAAAGTGGGGAAGTGACAAAAGTTGAAGAAATCTCACAGGGCCCTCACAGCTGGGGGCTCTAGTTCCTGATTCTCTCGTTGAGATGGTGCCTGAAGGCAGCCCTTGGCCTCTGCCTCCCCTTCCACCCCCGCCAGCGAGGGTGCAGGTTCCCCTCCCAATACATCCCCCAAGCACCCCTGACTCAGCTCCTTCCACAGCCTGCAGATCCCGCAGCGGGTGGCCGCGGGGCTGGGAGTCTGGTCAGGGGTCAATTGCATTTCCTCGCTGGTCTGCCCTGGATGCTTCCTACTGAGAGGCCAAACATCTGAGTCTCAGGGAGGTCAAGTGACTGGCGATGTGTCTGAGCTCATGGCCAGTGGTGTGGCTGGGATCCAACCCCTGCCTGCAGTGGGGCTACGCCGCCGAGTTCCTCACTCCTGAACTTTGCAGAAGGGTCTGGGGAATGGGCGAGAGGGTCCCAGCCAGGAAGACTGTGATGCGCACAGTGGAGCTTCAGTGCGCCCTGTCCTGTCTGTGGTGGGGACCGGTGAAGGACTTAACCTGACAAGGGACAGAAGTGCCTCCCCAGGAGGCCTTGTCCCTTTGAGCAGTCACTCATGGACCCGAGAGGATGGGAAGCACCTGCAGCCCTCTCTCCAGGGAAGAAGCCCTGACTCCGGGGGAGAAGACCTCCCTTGGGTCTTCTCTTGGATCTTCTTGCTGAGATTTGGACCCAAGGCTCATGCGCATTGGCCTGGGAGTGTCTCTCCTGGTCCTCCTACCTGTCCTGTCCTGATGGAGCAGGACATGCATTTCTCCAGCTTGAGTGTGATCGCATCGGGGCTGAGTTTAAAAAGCCAAGTCCCATTTCTAGCTGGTAGTGTTGAGAAGGAAGCTACATGGGGTGGCAAGGAGATGGGTGGAAGAGGGGCGCCTGGCTCCTGTGGAAGGGCTGCTGTCCCGCTGTCCACCTCCCCTCCAGGTCAGCCCTGGGTTTCCCTCATCCTCCCGAGTATTCTCTCCATGAATAAGGGAGGTGATTCCAAGAGGCCTGTAGCGGGTCCTGGGACAGAGGCTTCGAGTTTAAATTTGTCATGAATACATTTGGTTTTGTAATGAGAAAGCACAGTAGTAACGATGATGGTAACAAAGTCACTCATTCAACATCGACTGCATGCCACAGCACACCCTAAGCTTGGATGCTCTGATGTAATCCTTCCCACAACTTTAACATCCCTGGTCCTGATGAAGACGTTGGGATACAGAGAAATGTAATGAGTTTCCACGGCTGGAGAAAGGCAGAGCTGGGTTCAAACCTGGGGCCTGGAGCCCCATGCCGGCCCTTTCTCTATATGGCTCCTTAAACGTGTAAGTGATCAGCTCCTTCAGGACAACACTTGGGGTTTGCCAAGGGTAAAGTAGGTTTGTCATCTTAAAGCTCTGCTTCGTGCTAAGGCTAGAAAACCCGATTGTTCACCTCAGAGCTTAGAGGTGAATAAATCACCATTTGCTGATTCATGCGGGGCCAGGGAGATGGCGGAGACACCCGCAGTTGAGGGGCTGTGCAAAAGAAAGGCGAACTCTAGCTCAGCAAGTTTTTAGCCAAGTGACCTTGGGCAAAGTCCCTAATCTCTCAGAGCTCCAGTTTCTTCACCTGTAAAATAGGTGTGATGACAGCTTCTGGCCAGATTTATGAGTTTACATGGCTGCCATGGCATGGTACTCCAAACTGAGTGACCTCAACAACAGAAATGTATTGTTCTGCAGACCAAGAGTCCAAGATCAAGGTGCGGGCTTGGTTGGTTCCTTCTGGGCCTGCGAGGGAGACTGTCCCAGGTCTGCCCCCAACTCCTGGTATTTTGCTGGCCATCTCTGGTGTTTCTTGGCTTGAAGAACATCACTCTGATTTCTGCCCATGTGGCTGTGCTCCTGGGGGATAAGACAGAGGGTCACAAAGTGGCCTGTGCTAGGCTGAGATATTGGCTCTGTTGAGACAGAACTATGTCCTGTGTGCTGAAGCACCATCTATATTCCATACCTCTGGGGAAAGGTGGAGAAAGAGATGGGTGAACTCTGGTTTCTCTCTTTAGTTGACCCTAGGGTAAGGGTCATACCCTCTGTTTGGGCCAGAACGGGCTGCTGGGTTGGGATTCAGCCCTAAGAGCCACAGTGTGCGCGTCTTGCAGATCCCTCGTGGGATGGGGTGAGCAAGCTGCTGAGCTGCTGAGGACAGTGCTGCCAGCTCTGTGCTCCACCAAGCTCATTTTTATCCATTTCATTTTTACTTGGCAAATAATTATCTATATTTATGGGGTGCAGTGTGATGTTTTGATACATGTTTACATTGTAGAATGATTAAATCAAGCTCATTAACAAATTCATCACTTCACAAATTTTTTTTTATACAGAATGAGGACTATAATAAATAAGGATGCATTGCATATTTCACAATTGCTAAAGTGTAGTAGATTTTAAATGCCAGCTTCACTCTCTGTAGTCAGGTATAGACATACCCTCCCCCCACACCCAATGCCCTTTCAGTAACAAAAACATACACACATACACATGGATATGGAGCTATTTAGACATATGGCCTGATACTTGAAGTGTGCCACTCTTCAGGTCAATGTTGGCTGTTTACTGAGTTGTGAGTGAAGATGCTTAGAAGATGATCAATACGCTGATGAAATTCCACTTTGCACTGGGCTCTAGCAGTCCAGCCCAGCCAAGTGCAAAGAGCTGATATCATATTGGGAGTATCCTATGGTAATTGCGTGTGTGGTGTTGGGGGGCATTCTAAAGTTAGAGGGTAGAGCCATGGTGATACTTTATCTACCACCTCTGTAATCTAAGAACAGAAGCTATCACATGTCTATTACATGTCAGACACTGATAGCATGTTCTTGCAAGGGAGGTTATTATTCTCATTTCCAGAGAAGCATCCAGTCTTCAGAGGGACTAAGTACTCTTAATGTCTGTTGGTCTGTCTGTTCTTTGAATAGGTCGTTTGCCCATGCATGATTTTACATTGTCATATTAAATACTGGTTTACTGAGTTATGAAAATCTTCCAAATGTTGACACATTTCATTGTTCAATATCCAGAAGCTGCCTTAGTTAATATCAGCATCAATCTCTGTGGAAAAGTCTTGGAATGCTCTCAGTCAAGTACAAGCTTCCCAAAATTCTAATTTTCACTTGAAATCTTAGATTTTGTTGTTGACAATAAATGCTGTCAGTTGTTTGCCTTGAATGAACAGGACTACTTTATTTTCAAGAGGATGTTTGCCAAATCCCTAAGTCTGAAGAAATATAGTTTGTCAGTTGTCAAGTAAAAATGATGTTGCATGAAAAAAGTGGCTAGTTTAGCTTGTAACTCACATAAGTGCTTTTCCTGTAGTCAACTTCTCACTTCAGAACATAGTAGAAGGGTGTATGTGTCCTTCCCATCTCCTCACACAGAATATTAAAAATATGTCATCAAGTAAAGAGATGTAATGAAATTAATGCTTTTTCCTGCTTCATCAAGGGCATTCTTTGGTGAAACTGATGTGTGTGGTAGGGGAGACTGCAGTGACTGTTAATACGGTTTGCTGCTGCTGCCCATTGTCTCCATTTGTGCAGTTGCCTGCACTGCTGCTTTTGTACCATGTGTGCAAATGTCGACACAGAGAAGAAGCAATATGCTCCCATTGCTCTCTCTCTCTTTCTGTCTCTCTTCTTTCCGCTATGTGTCTGTCTGTGCCTCTGTCTTTTTATTTTTAGCCCTTTCTTTCTCATTCTTTCAGCCTACACCTCTCTCTGTCTCTCCATTCCTTTGTGTCTCTCACTCTCTTAAACTGTCTCCCTCTGTGTTTCTCTTTTCATGACCGTTGCCCTGACTCTCTGCTGTCTCCTCCTCCTGCCCTCTCTCCAGGTGCCTGGATGTGTGTGGGACCCTGTGTGGGTGTGCAGATAGTACTCACCATGGCGGGTGGGGGGGCACTGGTGTACAAGATCTCTCCTACAAATAGAGAGCAGTACGCAGCCCTCCGTCCAGAGAAATCCTTTTCCTTTAGACACTCACTAGCCCAGGATGCCCCAGCATTGGGGAACCACCTGGCAGGTGCGGTGAGTGCCAAGGGCTCTTCCTTGCCTCCTCCCAGCCACACTGTTCTGCTGTGTGTCTTTGAGCCGTGGAAGAAGGAGAAATACCATCTCGCTCCTTCTCATTTTGAAGCAGCTTGGATTTGGTGTTTGTGTTGAGCAAATTAGTCTAAAGAGATTCTAATGTGGTTTTTTTTTTTTTTTTTTTTTTTTTTTTTTTTAATCTCAGATGTGCTTGTTGTGTAAATATTTTTTCATCCAAATCATCAGAAGAATTATTGCAGTTTGGTCTGGACATGGTGGCTCATGCCTGTAATTCTAGCACTTTGGGAGGCCGAGGCAGGCAGATCACCTGAGGTCAGGAGTTCGAGACCAGCCTGGCCAACATGGTTAAACCCTGTCTCTATTAAAATACAAAAATTAGCCAGGCATGATAGTGTGCACCTGTAATCCCAGCTACTCAGGAGGCTGAGGCAGGAGAAAATTGCTTGAGCCTGGGGGGCAGAGGTTGCAGTGAGCCAAGATTGTGCCATTGCACTTTAGCCTGGGCGACAGGAGCGAAACTCCATCTCAAAAAAAAAAAAAATATAAGATTACAGTTTGTCTCTGAGACGTTTTGCAGGCCAACCTGTGTAGATGGACAACTGCACCCTCCTGGCGCCCTCTGAAAGAGCCCTGCCCCTCCCTCTGCCCTGTCCAATCTTCCTTCCCTTTTCCCACTCGCCCAACCCCGATTGATGTCTGTTAAGATGCAGCCCTGGCTATTTTTGGAGGAAGGCAAAGAACATTTATCAAACTCTTTACATGCGCCAGACATGGTCCCAGAGCTTTAGATACATTTTTTTCATTGGGAGGTTATAGCACCCCTCCACACCAAGAGGTGGATGCTATTTTATCATTCCCACTTTACAGATGAGCAGGCTGAGACTTGAGGAGTGGATAGTGACTTGTTGACCAGTGGTCTGGCTACATGATCCAGGCACAGTTGGATCTAGGCCTGGCTGCATGACCGCAGGCACAGTTGTTGGAGGTTGAAGCAACTGGCAGCAGACAGAAAGGCCAGAGGGTATTTGTGTGGATGTGCACTCATGTGTATACATGCAAGGGGCAGGGCTGGGGTTGGGGAGACTCACACTGTGGCTAGAGGTACTACAGGAACAGGTGTTGGGGCTGAGTGTGGAGCTCTGGGGAGGTGGCACTGAGGAGTCTGGCGGTTGTCCTGCATGTGGCAATTTTCTGTAGAAAAGTGTGTGGTCAGGAGTGTATTCTGGAAGCCTTACCTGGAGAGGAGTTTGGAGGATGGATTTGGGATGGAGGAGTAGAGGGGAGGACTGGAGGAAGGATCCCAGGTAGGAGGCCATTGCAAAAAGCAGGAGAAAGCTGATGACGACTGGTGGTGGCAGGTGGTCTTCCTGGGGCCCGGATACCTGAGATGAAGGGGGTAGGCTTCCAGGGCCAGGCAATGGACTGGATATGGGGGCTGAGGGTGAGGGGTGGATGGCATGGTACCCAGGCTTCTGGTGAGGATGCTGTGTGTGCACTGAGATGTCTCCCCAGGAAAGAAGGCATAGAATGGGGGAGAAGGGGTGGGTCTAGGGGCAAATGGGCTTTGAATCCAGGCCTTTAAGATACCAAAGCCCCAATTCTCTTTTCTACTGTCCCAAAGCTACCGGACTGGAAGTGAACACCCCATCCCGGGGGGTATTCAAGCCTAGTCAGATGGCCTGAAGTTCATCGCAGGACCCCAGAACCCAGGATGTGGGTGGGAAATGGAAGACCGCCTGTGTGCGGGCTCACCCCTGCCTGCACCCTCAGAGTCCGCTTGTCCTGTGGTAGTCACTTTGGAGGCGAGGAGCTGCTTTTTAGCTCCTTGTCACCACCGCCCGATGCATCTCATTAGTCCCGCCCTCCAGCTGACAGGTATCAACCCGTCTGACTACAGGATGGCTTCACCTAAGTGCTTCCCTCTGGCAAAGCTAAATATTAATTATCTCTCTTTATTTCATGATGATTTACGGGCGCTAATGTCACCACATCATGGAGTGGGAAGTCGGCACCAGGAGACATGAAGCAGTGCTAAGTCGGAGGGAGCTGCAGAATGTCCCTGACGTTGGAGAGGTGGCTGCTCCCTGGGGAGCTCGGTCCGTTGTTACTGGAGGTGCCTCTGAGTGATGGCCCAGGTGGCTGTCATCCCAGGTGAAATTGCAGGATGGGAGGGAACAGAAATAGTCTGCTCAACCTGGGTGCTCAGGCAAGAGCCAGTCGCCTGGAACCAGAGCTGATCATTCGTGCAAGGCTCGGCTGAGAATGTACATTTCAGGTTTTGGCGGGTGAGTACACAGCAAGTGGACCCAGGATGTGCCGGGAAACATGCTGGCCCTGGAGCAAGAAGGGCCCAGAGGACAGGGCACCGTGTGTGGGTGGGTGGAGGTTTAAAACTGGACACAAATCCATATCACAAAACTGCCTCTGTGGGCGTGTTATATCTGTGCGTGTTTGTGTGTACCTGTGTGTGTGTGTATGAGTGTGGGTGTGGGGGACATTTTGCCCATTAGAGGGGATCCCTGGACTGATGGAAAGTAAGAGGAATAATGTCCTTTGATGAAAGGTCCGTCTCCTTGTGTGACCCACGTCCTTGGCGCACAGGTGCCCACTGAATCTCCACTCGTGGGTGGAGGTGTGTGCAGGGGAGGCCTCTGCTTGCTGCTATGTGAACCCTGGTAGAAGCTGTCCCTTAAAAGCACAATCTCTGATGGAAGGCGGAGGAGCGGGAGAGGTCAGTGTGGAGCCCGGAGCTTCCTAAAGGGCGGGCAGAGAGAATAGCCTGTTATGCTAATTACTTCCAAGTAATGTAGCAGATCTGTAATTATAATATGAGGTCATCTTAATTCAAATGACATAAAATAATGTCTAATTAGACATCATCTTATCTTTTAGAGACTTGTCATAGTTCAAATGGAAAACCTTTCAGCTTCTCGGTGGTGAGCTTTGAAAATCTCATCCTCTCTCAGGTCTGTCTCTCTCCCCCTGCCAGCCCTGTAGTCACTGGCCTCCAGCGGTGCGCAGCCTGTGTACTGGACCTCTTTGGCTCGTCTGCCAGGCAGAGGGAGAGGCCAGGCTGGAGGTGGCCTCTGGAGGAGACAGCAGGGATTTGGAGGGGGCCAGACTCCCCCCTTCTCTCAGAGAAACTCCTTTTCCTGGGAAAAAGTGTCATAGAGGATGCAAGACTCATCCTGGGAACCAAGACACCTAGGCTTCAACCTGGGACAGCCTCCAAACCACAGACCCTCCTGTGAACACCCCACCCCCGACCCTCGGACTCTTCATCTGTGACTTGGAACGTGGGCGGTGCTAGTCTGTGAGAGGAGGTGAAGGAGGGAGGCTGGAATGGAGCAATGTTTCTTAACATTTTTTGAAGCCTCATTGTTCCTCAAGCTGGGCTGAAGGGTTTTGCTGCCAAAATCAAGTCGTGACATTTCCCCCTGGCTTGTAGGAACAAGGATATCAAAAGCTCCCAACGGCAAATGTCCCCGTGTTCTCCACTTGCCATCTCGGGGGCCTGCAGCACACTCGGACTCTGCCAGGCTTCTCTGAGCACCCTGGGAGGGAGTCCACCCTGCTTGCCCCTTGTCACCTCCTGCCCAGATTGCACCGTTGGGCTTTTCCACGAGTGGCCTCTGGCTGAGGAGAGGATCTCAGCATCTCCGCTGGCCCTGCTCTTTCTGTCTGGCCTCTCCCCAAGTGTGACTGAGCCCCTCCTGTGTCCCCAGGCAGCCATGTTCAACAGCCTTACTGAGGAGGCTGACATCCCCTCCTGGCCTCCTGGAGCCCGCCTGCTGTGCCAGCCTTTTAGAGGGTGCTGGTGGGGGCATTTCCTCACTGCCTTTGGGGTGGGGGCAGGGCCTGCTCTTCTGTCCCCTCCCCACCTTGTCTTCACTCCTGTCCCCTGCCTCGCCTTTTACATGTGAAGCAGAGCACCTAAAACCTCACACTGAGAAATCTGCATTTAGGGCAGTTCACCTTTTCGGGCTTCCCCCACATAACGGGAAATGCTCAAATACTCCGGCCCACATCTGCATGAATTAAAAGGCTCATCTAAGAGACGGTCTTTCCAGAGGACAGAGTTCTCTCTCAGAATGCAAAAAACGGGTACGTTTACCAAAAACAGGCTACTTGGTGATGAAAGTTGGCTAGGTCTCCCTCTAGAATAGAATGTTCTCCATTTGAAGTTTCTCTTTCGTAAATGTTTTAATTAAAAAATTAAAATTGTGTTAAAACACACATAACATAAAAATGACCATCTTAACCATTTGTAAGTGTGCTGTTCAGAGGCATTAAGTTTCTCTTCCATAATTTTTAATACCTTGGGACTTGTTACCACCTGACAGACTGCTTTCTTCTATGAGATCCTATTTTAAGTTGAATGTTTTTGTGCTTCTGGGTGTCCCACAGAGACCACTGCTGCTCCTGGCGTGGGCGGTGGTGGGGGGCGGTCACCTTGGAGACACTTCTGGAGCCCTTTGCAGCTGCCTCTTTGGGTTCTGCCCTGGTTTGACGTCGGCACAACATCCTCTACTTATTAACTCTGTGACTTTAGACAAGTGTTTCAGTTTCCTTGTCCGTAAAATACAAACATTGAGCATCTCCTGGGGGAGAGGAGACAAGGACCAGATAGATAATTATGTCCTGAGAGTAGCCAGCGTGCCCTGGCCCCAGGAAATGGCCTCTTGCTGGGACTGCCTGGGGTGGTCACAGCAGCTGCCTTGGCCAAGCAGGAAGTGGAGCGCAGGCCGGATCCTGTTAGAGCAGGTTGAAAACATGGAAGTGAGTCCAGCAAGGGAAACTGTGAAAACCAGCCGGGCCTGAAGCTGATCGCTGACCTCCCGCGTGGTAAAATCGATACAGACTATCCACTTCCCCTTTGTGCCTTGGCTTCGTAGGAAAGTCCCTGCAGGTGTGAGCTGAGACGCACAAAGAAGGCTGGGAGATAGCAGCCCTGGAAAAATAATTCCACCTGTAAACACCTGTGTTAACAAGTGCTGTATTTGTGCAGCTATTTTCTTTTTCAAATACTGTTGACACACACCTATTCTCTTACCCTGCTCAGGTGTGTGTTGCATGGCATCTGGAGACCTGCTGGCCAGGGGCCAGCCTGCCCTTCTGAAATGCTTCCCTCCTCTGCCCAGCAACGTGGGGTGCGGGAGGCCACGTCTCTCTGCGGCTTGGCTGTAGCTTTAGTGCTGCTGGGCTGGTGGCCTGGAGTTCAGCCAAGTCCCCATGAGCATGAGGTCTGAGACCTCAGTGAGACAGGAAGGACCAGCCTGGGGCCCCTTAGGGGACAGTGACCCCAGCTGGATGAAAGAAGACACCTGCTCTTTTCCTAGCTGGTCAGGGTCACTTTGCATTTTCACACCCAGAGGAAATGTGAACCCTTCCACCACCTGATCCCGCCAGCCGTGGCTGACCAAGGACAGGGGAGTGACAGATGTCCAGGATCCAACAAGGAGCCCTTCAGAGGTAATGCAGGGAGGGGCGGCGGTTCCTTCCATGCAGCCCTCCTGCAGCCTCGGGAGTTCCAGCATCCTTTCCCAGCTCCATCTCACTCCGTGGAAGCCCTGTGCAGTTAACTCCTGTCCTACTCTGGCCACTGGCTTCAACCCTAATGCATGGTAGAACCACCAGGGGATCTTTTCAAGGTCCTGATGCTCAGGCCCCAGGCCTAGGGATTCTTGTTCACTTCATCCCAGGCAGGGCCTTTGAAAGTTTTGAAAATCTCCCCAACCAGTCTAATGGGTGGTCAGTTGGAAACGACTGCCCTGGCAAGGTAGGGGGACCTCTCGGTGTATTTATAAACTAGCAACCTTCGGTTTAGAACGGTTGTGCATTTACAGAAGCATTGCAGAGATAACGCAGAGGATTCCTGGATACACCTCCCTGGTTTCCCCATTGTGACAGCTTGCGTTTCCCTAGCACATTCCTCACCGCTGAGGAACTAACACTGGTTGGTTCTGTCAGCTAAGCTCCACGGTTTGTGTGGATTGCACTAGTTTTTTCCCTAAAGCCTTTTTCTGTCCCAAGATTCCCCTCTAGGATTCCACGTTGCATTTGGTTGTCACATCTTGGTGGCCTTCTTCGGCCTCAGACTTTCCTTATTTTGGATGACCTTGACAGCTGTCGTGAGGATTGGCCGGGTATTTTTGTAGAATGCCCTTCAGTTTGGGCTATCTGATATTTTTCTTATGGTTAGACTGGGGTTATGGGTTTTCGGGGGAAGCCCACAGAGGTGAGGTGACATTCTTGTCGTATGAGATCAAAGGTGTGCACCTATCAACAGGACTGATGGCCACCAATGACCCTCAGCTTCTGGCTGAGCTGCGTTTGTTAGGTTTCTCCCAGTAAAGTTCTCTCCTCCCCTACTCCTTTCTCAGACCTGCCCTTGAGAAGCAAGTCACCAAGCACAGCCCACACCTGAGGGCAGGGAAGGTCATGCTCCACCTCTTGAAGAGGTGGGTAACTACATAAATTATTTGGAATTCTTTTTTAAGGGTGGATTGTCTCTTCTTCCTGTTATTCAATTATTTATTTTTATCGATGTTGGTTCATAGGTACTTACTGTATTCTCTGGGTTACAATCCAATAGTAGTTACTTTCTTGCTCACACTGTTCCAACTGTGGCCACTGGGAGCTTTTTCGGGATCTGTGCCACCCCCGTCCCCCGCCTTTTTTTTTTTTTTTTGAGATAGAGTCTTACTCTTGTGGCCCAGGTTGGAGTATAATGTTGAGATAATAGCTCACTGCAGCCTCCTCGAATTCCCAGGCTCAAGTGATCCTCCCACCTCAGCCTTCCTAGTAGGTGGGACTGTAGGCATGTGCTATCATGCTCGCCTGATTTTTTTGATTTTTTGTAGAGGAGAAGTCTCACTATGTTGCCCAGGCTGGTCTTGAACTCCTGAACTCAAGTGATTTTCCTGCCTCAGCCTCCCAAAGTGCTGGGATTCCATGGGGTGTGAGCCCCAGGCCTGGCCCCATTGTCCCTTTGATGTGCTCCCATCCATTGTTTTGTGTGTACTTCCTTGCTTCAGGAGATTGCTGAACACCTGCAAGATTCTGTTTTAGACACTATTTTCTTTGCTTAATAATAACCCTCCCTTTGGTGAACGCATGCCCTCTCTTCCTCTCTTACCCACAGTTTTCATTCTTGTCCTAGGAGTAGTGTCATGGGGATGTAAGCCTCAATAAAGCTGGGGCAGATGGAGTCCTGGATGGAGGGTCATCTGGCTGGTTTGTACCCAAGCTCTGCTCCTCACCAGTTGTGTGATCTGGAGCTAGTTCCTCGACCTTCATCAACCTCCAATTTCTGATCAATGAAAAGGGAGTGATACTACATATCTCAAAGGAGAGCTGGGAGCGGAGGAGAGAGGTGCTCAGTGAAGGCGGTATTAGTGTCTCTGTCCCTGGCCCTGTCACAAAGCAACTGGGTGACTTTTTTTGACCTCTTTGGACCTCAGTTTCCTTATCTGTAAAATCAGAGGACTGGACCAGGTGGTCTTAGAGGACGCCGCCTTCCAGATGTTCCGTAAGGCCTGGGTGTAGCTGGCTGGTGGGGATGAGTGAAGAGGAGTGAGCTGGAGGGGGAACTGCAGGCTATGGCCTGGGTGCAATCAGCTTTGTGAATCTGCCAGTCAGAGAAGATGGCTTTTTGCCCTAGAAGACAGGAGTTTACCCTGAAAATGTCACATGCACATCTGTGCTGAGAGCATTTCCCTGTGTGTTTCAGCTCTTAGCATTCCCTGGCTAGCCGGGCACAGGCTGGTAAGCATAAACCCGTCAGATCTGATGGAATGTTCCATGCATCTGCTTTCACTGGTACCTAAATCTGCATGTCTGTTTTGTGTGTTCTTAGACATCTGGTCTCCATCTTGGTGTGTCCCTTTCTGGTGTGTCCCCAACAATGGCGTTTGTCAGCTTCTGGTGACAAATGGGATTTTGGTTGGGGTGTGAGGTTGGGTTTCTGGTGTGCATTTCAGGGGTTGGTTACAGGTGCTGAAACCAGGGCCAGGGACTGGCTATAGGTGGGGTGTGGCTGCTTGCTCTGTTTCCTGTGGGAGTTGCCTGGCAGTCGGCCTGGTGTGGGCCTGTTCACCTGAACAGGAAGGGGCAGGTTCTGGAAAGGGGTGGATGGTGCAGGGCTGGGGAGCAGACCCAGGTGTTGGGGTGAGGTTGGGTGAGAGCAAGGGGCTGCAGGAAGAGCCAGATGAGAGCAAGCATCAGTTTCAGTCCCCAAGGAAGAAGCTCAAGGCCACTTACCCAAACTGAGATGTAGGCTGGGGGAACCCAAGACTCTGGCCAAGGTGGTGGATGTCCTAGCGTTCAGGATGGGCAGCAGAGCGAGTGGAGAAAAAGGGGAATCAAGATGAGAGCCCTTGGCAATGGTGGGCCCAGGAGACCCAAGGAGGGTTCAATGTGCCCGATCCATGGAGTGAGCGGGGCCAGGGTGAGGTCTCTGGCCTGCCTCTTCTGCAAATTACTCTGCAGAGACAAACAAGTGCACTAAGTTGTAGATACAGAGATGTTTATTGTGGCCTTCGTTGTAGTAGGATAAAATTGGAAGCAGCCAATGAAAATGTGCATTGGTAGGATGTCAGCTTTACTTATAATGTGTTCTGTGCAGCAGAAAACTGAAGAAGCTGAGAATGAGCTAGGCCTATGTGAATGCGTATGGGAAACATTGCAAAGGTGGATGCTCAGTGAAGAAAGCAAAGTGCAGGGCACTGTCTAGTCTGCACCCATTTGAAGAAAAGTAAATTCACTAATGATGCTTCTAAATTGTATCAATTAGGATGGGTTCTTCTATAAGTAATAGAAAACCTGACTAGCACTGGTTAAAACATTGAGGTTTATTTTTCTTTTTTCTTTTTTCTTTTTTTTTTTGAGACGGAGTCTCGCTCTGTCGCCCAGGCTGGAGTGCAGTGGCCGGATCTCAGCTCACTGCAAGCTCCGCCCCCCGGGTTTACGCCATTCTCCTGCCTCAGCCTCCCGAGTAGCTGGGACTACAGGCGCCCGCCATCTTGCCCGGCTATTTTTTTGTATTTTTTAGTAGAGACGGGGTTTCACCGTGTTAGCCAGGATGGTCTCGATCTCCTGACCTCGTGATCCACCTGTCTCGGCCTCCCAAAGTGCTGGGATTACAGGCTTGAGCCACCGCGCCCGGCCGAGGTTTATTTTTCTCATGGAACACCACGTCTGGAGGTTAGCAGCTGGGGGTGTGTGTTCATTCACTTAACAGTGTCTTTAGAGATCTGGGTTCTTTCTCTTCTGCTCCGCCTTCATAAAATGTGTTGACTTTTCATCCTGACACTTTACCCTATGGTCCCAAGACGGCTGTTGCAGCTCCAAATATCACACCCGAGCGTAAGAAAAGAGGAAGGGACTGGCCAATGCCGGGCACATTGTCTTTTCTTTTTAAATCTGGAAAGTAAGAGCTTCCTAGATGCCACCTGGCCCCTTGTCTCCCTGCCACAGGCTAACTCACCTGTGCATCTCATTGCCAGGATAGGGTCACGTACCCATCTCCTGCTGCAAGGAAGGCTGGAAAAGCAAAGATCTGGCTTTCTACACATAGTAAGGAGGGAGAGTCTGAAAAATCTGTTACATTAGCAGCTGTTGGTCCTGTGCATGTAATGGCCCCTCCTGTGCATGTGATGACTTGTTGGGAAGGGAACCTATAGGACTCTTGAAAGTGGTTACCTCTGGGGCATAGGGTATTGGATCTGACCAGGGAAAATGGCTTCCTGTTTAATTATATATCTTTTTGCGCTCCGGCTTTTTTTTTTTTTTAACCATGTATATATGACTTTCAATGAAAAAATTTATTTAAAAATCTACTGAAGCATAATGAAACGAAAGCTGTGAAATATGCCAGACTGAGAGTTGATTCAGGAGACAGTGTCTAGGATAAGCCCTGAGCTTCCTGTTTGCAGAGAGCAAGGCCATCTATGGGGCTCCCGTGGCCAAGTCTACGGGCACATGGGCAGCAAGCCTGGGCAGTCTGGGCTGATGATGGGGGTGGGTGAGGGAGACCCACTCTCTGCTCTCTGGGTTTACCCCAGAGTCTGGGCTAGGGCTGAGGGTAGGGGTGGGGCTTGCAGAGGCCCAGGGCCAGCCAGTCATAGGGAGAGGAGGATGTGGCGGAGGGAGCTGGGAAGAGCCTGGTTCCCCCATTCTGCAAGCATGTTCTTAGCGTTTGTGATTTTCTTGCTGCCTCATCTTTCAGAGGTTGACACTAACTCCTCAGGAAAATCCCTGCCTCTTCTACTATTGAGACTGACGTATGTTTCTGATTCTACTAACCAACTGGACACGTGTTTTTGATGATACAACATGAAGCAGAAATGGGAAGATGATCTGAAATTACTTCTTGAATCAGATGACTGGGATGAATTCGGAAGAGAGCCAAGGAACATGGGATTTTGCTTTTCTTAAGAGTGATCTCACTTATGATGGTTTAGGGGGTGATCTGTACCCCTGCACATGTGGATAGAGTCTAAAGAGGAGCAGAGGACAGTTGCCCCAGCTAATACCACCCCAAGTCTTTCTCCATTAGTGAGTGACCTGTGATGACCCTGCAGGAGGGGACATGTCATGACTGGACTCAAAGGTTCATTCTGCTGACCAGGCATGGAAGACTCTGGCCTTGCCCTGGTTTTAAAATCAAGCTACAAGAGTTTACAAAGGGAGAATGATACCCCAGCTTTTTATCAGTCTACAGGGGGTTCTGTCCCCTCAAAGTCTTGGATGGGGGGTATATTTGGTGTGAGCCTCTAAAATGTTCCTTATAGGGGATCAAACTGGATCAGTGTATATTCTATTTGTCTTGTGTGTGTGTAAGAAAAAGCCCAACATAGTGTAAATTCAGATGCTTCTTAATAGAAAGGCCCAAGGAAGGTAGAGCTTCAGTATTTTCCTGACAATGTATTGGAGATAATTGTAGGGTCCAGGAAGGACTTTACAGAGAATCATAGATTTTTCAGGTAGCCATTCCTTAAATTCACAAAGCATGAAATTGCCTAGATCTGGGAACCTAAGAATAGATGTATTAGGAAACAGAAACCACTCTAGGTATGTTAAACAGAAAAGGCTTTAATACAGGGAATTCTTTCTTGACAAAATCAATGGAAGACCTAAAGAAACAGGCTTTAAACTGGGCCTCTGGAATCACTCCTGTAAGAATATAGAACTGGACATTGAGAGAGCTGTAACCTCTGAGGCTACTCCTAGGGCTGACCTGAAAGCAAGAAGCTGCTGCTGCGTTGTCTTCTGATGGAAAAGGAGCACTCAAAGCTGCCATCTGGGGATTAGGAAGCCAGACCAAGACACCCAGGAACTGGAGGATGGACCCTGGGCTGTCATTGCTGGAAAGCCCTACGTCTCTGTGCCTACACTGTGGCAGCAGTGGTCAGGCACTGCAGAAAGAGGGCACCCACCTCACTACTGCCTTTTAAAGGTGTTTGTTTGGTGCAGGCTAATTTTTATCCAGATTCCTGGATGCATGGAAGCTTTGAAAATGCCTTCTAACTCTTCCATCTGACAGAGGAGAAGGCAAATGGGCCTTTCCAGAGAGCCCAGCAGAGGAGGTGACACCAACAGGTGCTGGATGGCTAAAGTTGATTTGTGCAGTATTAATTCTTCAAGAAATGTGTGAGTCGGAAACACGTCACACTTCGGGTAGGTAAATTGTGGAAGGCAGCCATTTCTGCCCGTTTCAATGTGTGACACTAGCTGCTTCTGTTTCAGGTCTATGGTACTTTGGTTTGTGGCCTTGAACAAGCCTCAGTTGCCACAGTTGTGAAAGGAGACATGTGACAAGCTTGAAGCGGTGATTGCTCACGGTATCTTTTAGCTCACAGTTTGGTCTTGAGCTGGGCATGTCTTATAAGTACTTCTGTGAAAAGCAACTCTTTGTTCTTGGGTTTGCCAAATTTTAGGCACACTTCACTGGGTGATTTTCTAAGAGGTCGTGAAGATCCAAGTGAATTAGGAGGAAGAAAAACTTGTGGAAAGGTTGGGGAAGCACTAGAAAAGTGGGCTATTGCACAAACAGCAGTATCTGGTATGAGGCTGGCTTCATAATTTCCAGGCTCTGTTCTGTTTGCTATCTCCAGCAAGCCTCCTTTTGCAGATGAGAAAACTGAGGTCAGGCAGCTTTGTGACTTTGGGGATGATATTTTAGAGTCCCCATGACAATGGTAGGGCTGGGATACAGACGCATGTGTCCCAGTGCTCTGGCCCCATGATGTGTGAACTCCACCCGCCATCATAAAGGGCACCGTCTACTTGGAAGTCTCCCGGTCCCTAGCTGGGCTCCTGGGATGAAGAGGAGGATAGGGAGGGATGTGGCAGGTGGAAGCTAGGGTTCTGTTCTGCCTGCTACCCTGGGCTTCAGGGAAATGCTGGTAAATGTTTAACAGTTGACACCCTTCCCCACCAAAAATAAAAAGCCCCAAGTTATAGCATTTTCCCACATCTGTGGTGTTAATTCTCTCCCATCCTGATTCTGAACTACCAGTGAGACACTGATGAGTGCACATCTGGAAAGAAAGGCTCCCACTCAGCAATAATGATGCTGTGGGGTAGGCACCCTGATGTAGGTGTTCTGCTGCTACACCTGTTGGCCAAACCCCGCAATGTTCGTGAGAGAGCTAGGGCAGAGTGGCTGATGGCTGGAGGATTACGGAGACTAAGGGGACACAGGCTGCTTGGTGAGGGGACTGCCCCAAGAGGCAGTGATGTCACTGTGAGGCAGGAGAGGGCTGAGGCTGCATGTGCTGACCGGTCCCCCGAGGAAGGGCTTTAGAGGTTATCCTGCCGTGGAGCGCTAATGACCTCCCACCCAGTGCCAGGGACCTCGGTGACCCATCCATTGTCACACAGCTAGCAGCTGCCACATCCTGAGGCTCCAGGCTCCGAGCTCATGCACAGCTCTCATTCACTCAGAGGCCTCGAGGGCGGGATGCCTGGCAGCTCCCTTCCTACCGTGGGCCAGAGGGGGAGAAACAGGTGCTGACTGGGGGCTTGGAAACAGCTCCTCCCTCAGCCTGGATGGAGTGTGCTTCCCACTCCCCTACCCCACCGGAACCCCGCCCCGAGACCCAGGAAGGAGCCGGAAGAAGGGGAGGAGAGGACAGGATGTGCAGGCAGGTGCGGGGATGTCAGGGGGTGCCCCTGGAGTGTTGGAATAGCCTCCTGGGAGTACTTTCTAGAAGCATGGCTGAGCCAGGCTGGCGTGGGTTTGTGGGAGCAGGTGATTCCGGGTCTCCTGCCTCCAGGGCCTGTCGTGAGGACTCCACAGAAAGTGACTCCACCACAGTGGGACTCAATGAGCACCTTTGGGAACTTATCCCCACCTCACCTTTAACTTAAAAAAAAAATCACATCAAAACAGGGTGGCGAACTGGTAAAAAGTACAGATGCTGGAGCCCCCCTGCCTGCACCCAGGCTGCAGGAATTTCAAGCAGTATGATACTCGGGACACTAGGTAACTTGCTTCTCTCCCCCACCTCAGTTTCCCCATCTGTAAGATGCCGATGATGGTGGCTGACAGCACCCATCTTGTAAGGTTGCCATGAGGATCAAATAATTATATATATATATATATAATTATTTTTGAGACCGAGTCTTGCTCTGTCGCCCAGGCTGGAGTACAGTGGTGTGATCTCAGCTCACTGCAACCTCCACTTCCCAGGTTCAGGTGTTCCTCCTGCCTCAGCTCCCCCAAGTAGCTGGGATTACAGGCACGTGCCACCACACCCAGCTAATTGTTGTATTTTTTGTAGAGACGGGGTTTCACCCTGTTGCCTAGGCTGGTCTCGAACTCCTGAGCTCAAGGACTCCACCTGCCTCGGCCTCCCAAGTGCTAGGATTATAGGCATGAGCCACCGTGCCTGGTGATAGATACTCTTAATCACGCATGCTGGGAACAGTCCCTAGCAGGTGTGGAAATCAATAAATACAAGCTATTAGAGTATTATCTGTATTAAAGTGGGTGGTCTCTGAATACGGGGGCTCCTTCAAGCCTTTTGCAGGGTGGCTTGTTTGGAGGGAGACTTTACTTGCCCTCCTGATTCCCAGCCCAGCTGCTCAGTGTTGGGCCTGTGCAGGCAACAAGGGGCTGAAATGGCGCTTCATGGCAACATGGCGTGTCCTTCACCCCAGGCTGTACAGGGGTGACTCCGTGATCTCCGTTTCTGAGCCTGTTGCTCCACTGTAGCCTTGGGAACCACTGCTTTTGCTCCCCTAGGTGCATCCCCATCTGGGGGAGGAGGACGCTGAGGGGCAGGAGGACTCAGACCTGCCTTGGTGTGACTGGCCTTGGAATTCCAGATGTGCCCCCTCCAAGCTCTGTGACACAGAGCAGGTTACTTCACCTCTCTGAGCCTTGGTCGTTATTGATGATTGCTCAGTGAGCATATATTGAGCGCCTCTTTTGTGTGGAGTTCTATTTTAGGTGTGAGAATTAACAGACTCTCAAACCACTAGTCACTATTAATTAGACATGGCTCTGGGCCTGAGAGAACGTGAAATCTATTGGGGAAAACACCATTAAGTTCATGATGGTCAAGCACGCACAAGAGTGGGAAAAGGTCCTGGAAGGCTCTGCAAAGGACAAGTAGCAGGTGGCAAGCTGCACTTCAGGGAGAGATGGGAAGCAGCCTACAGGATCAGGGTCCCCTGGAAGGGTGTGTGAGGGGTGGAGGGTGAAGGTGAGGAGGCAGGTGGCACAGCTGTAAAAATGACACAGTGTGAATGCGTGGGGCTCAGGGCGGGCACACCAGCTCCCAAAGTGTAGGGCCATGCACTATGTTATGTGGTTTAAGCAGATATCTCATTTCATCCTCATAAACCCTATGAACTAGTCACAGTATTTGTAACTCAATGTACAGATAAACCCCAGCCTGCCCGAAGGTCTCAGAGCCAGGACGCGCAGCATGAGCAGCAGGTGGGCTCCACTCTGAGCCCTGGGCTTGACCACGAGGCTCTGCTGCCTCCTACTGTGCCTTCCTTTCTTCCTGCCATGTTGGAGGAACTCAACTGGGAACCACTAGCCGCAGTCCTGAATGGGCCCTTTCTTCCCATGAGGACACCTGGCTGGAGGTTGGGGCCCGGAGGAAGTGGAGCGACAGCAGGTGTAGAATGGTTTCTGTTTGCTTCTCGGTTCTCAAGTGTTTCCTCTGATAACATTCACAGACAGCAGCTCTGCTGGACAGTTACTGCCCACCTGGAGGGCTTGAGGTGCTCTGTGTGGGGAGGCGGAGGAGGGGAAGAAGGGGAGGGGAGGAGGGGAAGAAGGGGAGGGGAGGAGGGGAAGGGGAGGGGAGGAGGGGAAGGGGAAAGGGGAAGGGCAGGAGGAAGAGGAGGGGGAGAAGGAGGAAGAGCTGGAGGAGGAGGAAGATAGGGAAGAGGAAGGGAGGAAGGAGGGGGGACGAGGAGGAGGAGGGGAAGGGTGGATAAGGAGGGGCAGGAGGTGGCCATGCCCAGTGCCTGAGCAGGACCTGAGCATGCTGTTCCTGGAGGTGTTAGGAACCTCTAGCTTTCTACACCCCAGCTTCCTTTGGGTTGAGGTGTTCCTGAGACGTTCACAGTGTCAAGGACAGCCCTCCTTCGTGACGCAGGGGACGAGATGCCATCGGAACAGGAGTATATTTAGAAGACAGGAAACCAACCCTCCAGCTTGCCCTTGATTTTACAACTAGCATTTCAGCCGTGCGAGCACCCCCGGAATTGACTGAGGCTGCAGGGCACTGTGAGAGGAAATCATTTTGGCCTTTGCACCCGTGTGGCCTCTTCCCCTTTTCTCCTCTCTGCCTCTTGGCCTCTCTGTCTGTCTCTCTTTCTGTTTCTGTGCTGTGCTGGCTCTGCTGGGGTTGTCCCAAAGTGATGGGGAGAAATGACATTTTACTTGGAACTGAGTCATTTTGCTGGATTTTTTCGGCTACGTTCCTGATTAGTAAACCTGTTTCAAGAATGGGAAAATGCACGGGGCTATTTTTAAGTGTTCTCAGCACCAGTGTCCCTCATTCCTAGAACAGACATCAATTGCTTTTCGGGTCTCAAATACAGATAAACACGCAGCAGCTACATGACCTTTAGCAAAGCAGACTTGCCTACCGTTAGTTTGCTCATCTGTAAAATGGGGCTCACACGACCTACCTCATGGGCAGAGGATGAAATGAGACGATGAGCACCTGACCCCCGCCCCCTGCCACAGTGCATATTGCCTATGGGTATTCAATGTGCTGAAGGTTCCTCTAGTTGCTTTTTTTTTGGATGAAGCTGTGCCAAGACCAGCCCAGGGGACTGGTGAATCCCCTGAGTGTGCTAAATACTGGTGTGTTTATTAGTTTAAAATCCATCTTTGGTCGGCTACTGGAGGAATCAAACTGAAACTTGTACTTAAATCATCAGCTGGGAGAAAAGTTGGTAGCTCCTGCTCAGTAAGTAAACATTTGCCAAGCCCTCCTGTGCTAGCTCTGCACAGGCAGACGGAGAGGGAGAGGGAGGTCACACAGCTGTGCCTGAGGGCCTCCATCCAGGGAAGGAGGTGGGCACAGAAATGAGGACCAGGCAGTGAGAACTGTGGGATGGGGATGGGGCACCTGGCTCTGCTAGGGGAGTCTGGAAATGGCTTCTCTGCAGGTCTCATTATCCACGGTTGAAAGCTAGAGGACACCCCAAGATGCAGCAGTAGTAGAAAGAAGGGGACACGATACGCTGTGAGGAATACGTTACCTTCCAAGAATGAAACACATTTATGTAGCTAATTTAAATGACAACCATGATCAATTTAGTGTCTGTTGAGTGCTAGACATCGTGCCCAGTGCTTTGCATGTACCTCGTCATGGGATCTTCACCGCAGCTCTGTGGGGCTGGTACTGTCCTCATCTCCAGGTTATAAACAGGACCAAGATACTCGCTTAAGGTTGGACAGTTAAGAGACAGCAGAGTGGGGTTTGAATGAGATCTGTGTGACTTGAAGTTGGCCCTTCCTGTGCTGGCACCTGGCTTCCCTGCTCAGAGGATGGACTCACCCTTCTCTCCCAGCCCATGCCAGCAGTGAGGGAGGCATCCTAGGTTCCCTGGTCTCTCTTGCTACCATTTCCAGGCAATGTTGAGTCCCAGCCATCCTGCCTCCCTCAGCACCATCCTAATTCTACTTCTCATCCCCTCCCCACTGCCCCACACTGGTCCAACCTCACCCTCTGTCTCCTGGCCTCCTCCAGGAGCATCCTAGGTGGTTTCCTTCTGGCTGTTTCTCCTCAAACCCATGCCTGCGTGGCTGTCAGTGAGCCCTATAAAATGCAGCGGCAAATCCTTCTCCAGGGTACCCACCTTCAGGACCTCCCCATTCCCACACTTTCGGGACGTCTGTCTCCAGTTCAGCATCCCCCGTGGGCCCTGACTGCCTCTCCAGCCTCCTCTGGAAGGATGCCGGGCCCCTGCATCATGCCCAGGACCATGAAGCTGTTCAGGGTCTTGCTCAGGCCAGGCTGACTCCCCTCTGCATGCTTTCCCCACCTCCAGCTCCTTCCTTTCCCTTTGCCTAGTGGCTCCTGCTGTGAAACTCAGCCCTGGCACATTTCTTCCAAGAAGCCCTTCCAGATGCTCTCCTCCCAAACTTCCCGTGAAACTCTGTGGGTATCCTGATTCCATTGGCCATGTTGCCTTGGGTCTTTCTCATGAGACGTGAGTCTCTTTCCATCTTTTTTCATCTCTGTGCCCTCACACGTCTCACACTTGACACCTGACATTGGAATGCACAAACAAGATAGATTCACATCAAATCTGGATTCGACAGTTGACCAGCCAGGCTTTGTCCCTCATTCTTTCTTTTTTCTTTCTGAGGTAGAGTCTCACTCTGTCACCCAGGCTGGAGCGCAGTGGCTCAATGCAACTTCCATCTCTGGAGTTGAAGTGGTTCTCCTGCCTCAGCCTCCCGAGTAGCTGGGATTTCAGGCATGTGCCACTACACCTGGCTATTTTTTGTATTTTTAGTAGAGACAGGGTTTCACCATGTTGGCCAGGCTGGTCTCCAACTCCTGACCTCAGGTGATCCGACTACCTCAGCCTCCCAAAGTGCTGGGATTACAGGCGTGAGCCACCATGCCCGGCTTGTCCCCCATTCTATTTGTGCCTTGGTTTTCACCATGGGGAATGGGAACAGCAATGCCTGCCTCCTGGTGTGGTTGTGAACCACTGAGAAGATGCTGTGAGTAGTGTCTGCAGTGCCTGGTGCTGCTCTGGACTCCTTGAATGGGGTTTGTATTGTCAGGGGCACAGCAACAGCAGGGCCACGGTGGGGAGGTGGAGGCTCGGCCCTTTGGGAAAGCCCACCTCAACCATGGACACTCTGGCCGGTGGTGTCTTTGCCTCTTGGCTTTGTGATGTTGACAGTGACACAGACCACATTGCTGTGTTGTAGACTGGATGTGCGTCTCTCCCTGCACCCCTCAATCCCTGTGTTGAATCCTAACATTCAGTGTGGTTGTGTTTGGAGATGAGACCTGTAAGGGAGGAACTGAGCTTAGATGAAGCCATAGGGTGGGGCCCTGATCCAATAGGATTCACATCCTTGTAAGAAGAGATACCAGAAAACTCCCTGTGCCTCCATGCGTGCACACCAAGGAAAGGCCCTGCCAGAACTGCAAGAAGGCAGCTGCCTGCAAGCCAGGAGGAGAGCCCTCACTAGAAATGGAATCAGCCAGAACCTTGATCTTGGGCCTCCAGCCTCCAGGACTGTGAGAAAATAAACCTCTTGCTTCAGCCACCCAGTCTGTGGTATTTTGTGATGGCAGCCCAGTAGACCAATACATGCAGATAAGGAGCCTGGACACAGCTATAACCTTTTACTCCTGGGGAGCTGTGACTTCCGTGTTAGGTGCAGACCTAAGTACCATGTGGTTTGGAGTTACCATGGTCCACTCTGCGTGAGTCCTTCCTGACTGTGACTCACCAAGGCAGAGAGTGGTGATTCTGTTGTGGTCATTTCTAATTGCTCCCAATCGGCTATCCTGGGATAGACAAACTAAAAATAATTCCTCTGTGGGTGAAGGCTGCTGAAGGGACAAGAATGCTGCCCTATTGCTCGTCATCACACTCTCATGAGTGGGACTCTCCTGGGATATGCCTGAAGAACAGGGCTTTCTCCCTGCCTTTGGTAACCATCTTCAGTATTTCTGCCGGCTGGTGAGAAGCCACAGGGGCCTGTTGCTTCTGTAGCAGCTGCTTCTGGTATGGAAAGCCTCAGAGCCCAGCATGTCTCCCACCCCCACTGTGGCCATCTGCTGCTCAGACCGAGACCAGGAGACACCAGGAGTGGACACTTCATTATGCTACAGCCACCAGAGACTTCTGAGGGGTATCTTTTGAGCAAAGGGAGCAGATCAGGTGCAGACATCCAGGCAGGAGGAGTGCTTTGGAAGTTCACACTCATGCATGTGAGTGCAGCCTTTGAGACTGGCCTGGCAGAGAAGGGGCCCAGGGGAAAAGGAGGTGGGGGAAGCAACTGAGCTAGAACACCAACTAGGTGCTAGTCACTCTGGCTAGAGGCTTTTTGGACTTTAGCTCATTGGTTCCACACAAACCTCATTCCTGTGAGGGATGTGTGCTCATTACACAGAGGGGGAAGTGAAGGTTTAGGGAGTTCTTTAACCATATGTATTTCAGGGCCATGATTGCAGCCTGAAAGAGCTAGTGGGGATCTAGATGTCTTCTAGTCTTGCCCACCTGTCTGACAGAAGGGGAGGGTCAGCCTAAAGTCAGAGGTCATGGCAGAGGTGGGAACAGGATCTGGCTGTGCCTGTGGGTCACTCCTTTTTCTAGCAAATTCCATGTCATTTCTTCAGCTTTGATATGAGACAAGCTAACATTGGGTGAAGGCTATAGGAATTAGTTTCCTTGATCAGGCAGGAAGGAGCTGGCAATCCAGTCTGGAAAAAGAAACTCTGACACCTGGCATGCTCTGTAGCCCAGGGGTTCTCATACCAGGCCCTGGAGCAGAGGAGGACAGCCCAGGTCAGCCACTCTCTGCATGGAGTTCAGGGGCCTGGGCAATGCCTGCTTGTTCCTTGAAGCCCCAGTGTAGGTTCTGTCTTCCCACAGCTGTGGGGGGCAGGGATGCCCAGACTTGCCCTTTTAGCTCCCCTCCCCTTGTCACCCTGGAAGAAGCCCATTCACCACATCCCTGCTTTGAGACAGGTAGGCACCCACTGGGCCTGTCTGGCTTTCCTGCGAGCTACTGGATAGCTGGGAAGACCAATCCTAGTCCTACGGGGGTGTCTGTCTTCCAAAGAACCACGTTGAGTTTTCATCGTTTTGATTGACAAGCTGAAATGAGATTTCAGGGCTGGTTTGGTTTGGGTTCCCCTGGGAGCAGACATGGAGACAAGGATTTCCATGGGGGTTTTAGTTTGGGAGGAAACCCCAGGTGGAAACACTGGTGTGAAGTGAGGCAGGGAAGGAGTGAGTGCTTCTGAGGCTGCCGTGACAAAGCCGCCAGCTGGGTGGCTTCCAACAAGAGAATGTTCTGGTATGGTCCTGGAGGGGAGCTGTCAGCAGGGTCTCGTCCTCTGAAGGCTCTGGGGAAGGCTGTGTTCTGTCCCCTTTCCTGGCTTCTGGTGGCCTCAGGCATTTCTTGGCTTATAGAAGCCTCCCTCCCATCCTTCGTGTCCACATGACATCTCCCTACACTGCCTTCCCTCTGTGTGTGTGTCTCTGGATTCAAATTTCCCTCTTACAAGGACACAGGTTATATCAGATCAGGTCCCACCCTATGACCTCATCTTCACTTAGTGATATGGTTTGGCTGTGTCCCCAAGCAAATCTCATCTTGAATTCCCACGTGTTGTGGGAGGGACCCAGTGGGAGGTAATTGAATTATGGGGGCAGGTCTTTCCCATGCTGTTCTTGTGATAGTGAATAAGTCTCATGAGATCTGATGGTTTTATAAGGGGGGGGGAGTTACCCTGCACAAGTTCTCTCTTTGCCTGCTGCCATCCATGTAAGATGTGACTTGCTCCTCCTTGCTTTCCACCATGATTGTGAGGCTTCCTCAGCCACACGGAACTATAAGTCCAATAAACCTCTTTCTTTTGTAAATTGCCCAGTCTCAGGCATGTCTTTATCAGCAGCATGAGAACAGACTAATACACTCAGTTACCTCTGTAAAGACCCTGTTTCCAAATGAGATCATCTTCTGAGGTACCACTAATGTACTCCAATATACCACTTTGGGAGGGACACAGTTCACCCCATAATAGAAGGGAAGGAAGCTAATAAAGGGTGTATTGTCTCAGCTTGGATGGCTCAGTCCCATGGGGACCTCTGGAAAACAGTGTGGACCACACCCCAGTTACCCAACTGAGGGCAAGGAAGCTGCGGTATAGATGGACTCCAGTGCCCTATTCGCCCCGTGTGTCCCCAACCAGGCACATGCCTCAGCACAGTGCTCTTGGTGCTCAGCTCTTAGTGTGAAGGACGGGGTACCTCTGCTCTAGAAGCCCACATGAGGCTCATGGTGGCAGTGCTTGCGATGGATAAAGTGGAATTGACCTCACGGTGGCATATACAGTGTACTGAAAAGAAAATACTTTTAAAAGCACCTGAGCAGATTTACTGCTGCTCTGCAATATAATTCAGTGTGTTGCCTTACATGAATTCACATTATGTGTGAAATATAATGCACAATTAGCTATATTATAGATGGTATAATTCTTGATTAATTTCTAGCCCTACAGCTTTCTTACCAGAGGACCAGGGTTGAACTCAAATTAGTCGGTGTAGCTTCTGGTTAGCATTTCTCCTAAGTTCAGAAATGGAGATGGAGGCTACAGTTGTCCAGAGGAGTCCTAGGTGAGTCTTGATCTTGGGGGAAGCAGCATCTGGCTGGGTTGCAATGACCAAGAAGGTCTGGACACCCCAGCCTGAGATCCAGCAGAGGCGCTGAGCTTGAGGGGCCTTGCAGAAACGGCTGCCTGCACCTCTCCATGCAGCTTGGGGGTTTGTGTGTTGTGTGTTTTCTTGTAAAGTGAGGAACATCATGTTTCTTTGTTAGGAAAAAAACCCAGCACAGAAAGCCCTCTGCCAGGTTTATAAGGAGGCATGGGGAGCAGTGGTGGCTCTTGGCAGAGGAGAGCTGCTTGGGTGCTTTGGTGCAGGAGTGATTGTGGGCCATGGGCAGGGTAGGACTTGGGGGAACCCCAGAGGTTCCAAGATGCACCCAGACCCCTGGGACTTCCATTAGCCGAGGACCCCCGTGCTCCTGTCTCCTGCTGCCCAGAGCTTTCCACATCAGTCCTGTGCATCTGGTGGTGGGGGTTGTGGGGTGACATGGTGAGGAATGGGCACTTCCCTGAATGGCCCAGCCTCTGGCTTCTGGCTCATTTGATGACTGGTGAAGGTCTGGTTGGTAGGAGCAGTGGACAAGCACTTAGTGTGCTTGGAGGCCACCCCGGGGTTCCTGTGTGTGTGGAACAAAGCTGAGCTCTCACATTTGCAGGGGCAGGGAGTATGGAACCCAGGAGAGGGCCAGATATGGGAGTTTGACACATGGAATCCCAGCTGGGGCTGTGTGGCCTCAGACGCATTGTGTTCAGCCAGTCTTATGCTACTGTAAAGAAATACCCGAGACTGGGTAATTTGTAACAAAAAGGGGTTTAATTGGCTCCCAGTTCTGCAGACTGTGCAGGAACTGAGGTGCTGGCATCTGGTCAGCTTCTGGGGAGGCTTTGGGGAGCTTCCAATCATAGTGGAAGGCAAAGGGGGAGCCGAGGTGTCACATGGGGAGAGTGTGAGTAAGAGAGAGGGGGGAGAGGTGCCACAGACTTTCAAACCACCAGATCTCAGAGAACTCACTCACTGATGCGAGGACAGCACCAAGCCCTGAGGGATCCACCCCATGACACAAACACCTCCCACCAGGCCCGCCTCCAGCGTTAAGGTTTACATTTCAATATGAGATTTGGGTGGGGACAAATATCCAGGCCATTTCTCCTGTCATTTAACTCATGAGAGCCTCCATTTTATCTTCTCTCCAATGGGGCTAATAACGTTGACCTCACAGAAGTGCAGGAGGAAAGAACTGCGTGAAATATTTACATTAAACGGCATAGCACCATGCCTGGGACACAGAAGGTATTTGATAAACAGAAACTCTGATTACTAAGAACATGCAGTGGTTTGGGATAGCAGATTTTCCTTCCTTAAGAGAGCTGTCTTGGAGGCATTTTTACATCCTACTATACAGTGCTAAAGAGACAACTAAATTCCTGTTTACAAGTAAACCAAAACCCTCTTATTCTAACTGTGCCACCACCTTAAAAGACATATATTTATGCTTTCAGCTCTAGCTGTTCACATGTGTAAAAGCAGTTCAGCACTTGCAGAGTGATTATGCTCATGTACATTAGGAATTGAACAGTCGCACTGACTGCACTAACCCTCTATTTGAACTACATTGTGCAAATAAGATGTTATCTTAAATAAGCTCCTAATATAACTCAGTAATCACTATAATGCTTTTGGGTGAAACTGTGGTGTTATTACTGAATTTAGCCATTGAGTCTCAAATACTGAACCTTTGAGCAGACACCAGCAGGGCCCAAATGCTGAGTCCCTGGCCTGGAGGAGCTGAGCGTGGCTGTTCTTGCAGGCTGGGGAGGGTCAGGGAGGGCTGGCATAGTGCGGGAGGTCCCAGTGAGCAAGGACGAAGAACGGTGGCACCTGCTGGAGGTGGCCTCTGCCTGATGAGAAGCCTCATCAACTGAGCAGAAGACCTGTAAAGGTTGTGAGCCTGTACGTTCTGCTGATAGCAGAGAAACAGGCTCTGAGGGTAACTGAAGGACCAGTTATCCAAGTAGTGTGAAGGCAAACACAAACCACACATTCAGCGTCTTGGGTCCAAAATTTTATCACCGTTCTTATGCAGGTCATGGCATTGGGCTTTATGTAGGGGGAGAAGAAAAGTTACATCTGTCTGCTCTGGAAAAAGCCCTGGGTCTGGAGTTTGAAAACCTAGGTGAAGGGTAGCCAAGGCAGGTCCCTTTACCTCTCTAGGTCTGAGTATTAAGCAAGGTGATGCATTACCCAGAGAACATTTATTGATCACCTATTACATACTGAGCACCATGAAGTACTCTCTAAACTGCAAGGCACTTTGCCCATTTCAGGTAGTTTTTGAATATCTGCCACAGCTGGGGTGGAGATGGCTCGTACACGTAGTTGGCTTGTCAGGACATGTGGAGGAAACTAACATATATTTTAAATGCTTACCATGTGCCAGACCGTGTTCCCAGAGTTTTGAATAAATATTTGGAGGAACCTGCAACTCTCCGTCATGCTCATTTACATAAGGAGCTGAACAATTGCACTCTGATGAACAGTCACAGCGTGATCTTCGTCTATCAAGTGAAGACACAAATGCTTGGAGCAGCTACGGCACTTGCCCCTGATCACCCACTTAAGATGCAGAGGGTCCTCAGAACTCAGATCCACCTGCCTATGAAGCTACATCCTTTTTCCCTGTCCCCACTGCCTCAGAGAATGGCAAACATTTGCCTTCTTCTCTCTGATTTTATAGGTGAGCAACAAGGAACACCAAGAGGAGGTTTCCACACTATGAACCAACATGGCACCAGGATCTGGAAGCTCTGGGCTTCTCCGGCTTCCAGAATTCTGGGAGCCTCAAGTGGCCCCTCCTTGGCGAGTGTATAAGGCTGTATTTGTATTTCGGAAATACAAATAAATAGCTGAGACTAGCTCACAGTTCTGCAGGATGTACAGGAAGCATGATGCTGGCATCCACTTGGCTTCTGGAGAGCTCTCAGGAAGCTTCCAATTGTGGAGGAAGGTGAAGGGGAAGCAGGCGTCTCACATGGCCAGAGCAGGAGCAAGAGAGCGAGGAGGGAGGGGCGACACACTTTTAAATGACTGGATCTTGCAAGAACTCACTCACTATGGTGAGGATCGTACTAAGGGGGATGCTGCTGAAATGTTCATGAGAAATCCGCTGCCATGATCCAGTCCCCTCCCTCCAGGCTCCACCTCCAACACTGGGGATTCCATTTCAACATGAGATTTGGGCAGGGACACACATCCAAACCCTGTTAGGAAGCGACCCACACAGAGAGGACCTGGAAAGCTGGCTGCTGGGCCTATTCAGGGGTGTATCTGTCTCATGGGGGGTCTGTAGTCTGGAACCCTCTAGAAGAGTCACAGTATTTTCTCTCACAGACACATAGAAATTCGAAGAGGCCAACCGAGTCTGGTCTGGATTATCTATGATTTAACTTTAATTATTGTTGTAAAATTAAACTTCCAGATATGTAGAAAGTGTATTCTCAGCAAGTTTCCACACTGCCTGGGAGTGCTGTTGACACTCTTGTTTGACTGGGCGCACCCTCCCTCCCTGTCCTCACCCCGAGGTGCAGGTTTATGCAGACTCTGTGCAGACTGCAAGTTTTATGAATGTAGGATTAACCTTCCCGTTCTGTGGACAAGGAAGTTCAGGCTTTGGGAGCTTTAAGGGAGTTGTCAGAGGCCTCCCAGCTGGTAAGTGAGCTTTTCGTTTTTAAATCCAACACTCTTCAGCAACAGAGCAAACAGAAACTTCATTCAGGATGGACTAGGACTGCCGGGCTGCTGGGGGGCAGAGCGTAACTGGAGGGATGCAGGAGAGGCAGAGGCATTGGGATCGGGGATGGGCACTCCATTCTGGCCTCTGTCACCAATTTGCTCTGAAATCTGTAAAATGGCAGTTTGGATGTTACAAGCTGAGCTGTGTCCCTTCCAACCACATGAGAAGTCTTAACCTTCAGTACCTCACAATGGGACTGTATTTGGAGATAGAAGGCCTAGGTCTTTAAAGAGGTTAATTAAATTAAAATGAGGTCATTAGGGTGGGTCCTAATCTGTTGTGACTGGTGTCCTTCTAAGAATAGAGATTAGGACAGAGACACGCACAAAGAGACGACCATGTGAGGACAGAGGGAGGAATCAGCCTCTGCAGTCCAGAGAGAGAGGCCTTGGGAGGAATCAGCCCTGCCAGCACCTTGATCTCGGACTTCCCGCCTCTGGAACTGTGGGAAATGCATCTCTGTTGTTTCAGGCTCCAGTGTGGTACTCTGTTAGGGCAGCTGGAGCAGATGAGCACAGATGAGGTCATTCCATAGTATGGATTTCCACCGATGGCAAACACCAGTATATAGCAGCATTGTTTCTTGCCTGCGGGCCACCATGAACTCATGAGCTTTCCGTGGTCATGGCTGACTTGGAGTTGAACAAATGAGATTGGGTCCTGAGAGGTTTCTGGGGCCTGAGGACTTGGAACTGGTGTTTATCTATCCAGGAGACACCTCCGTTAGCCCCTTTCCTTTCTACCACTAACCCCTCTTGGGTACCTTGCATGGGAGGCTGGTGGGTTCTCCTGCCCCACAGAGCTCCACATCCCTGGCAGGTTTTGTCCTCTGAGCAGGTAAGTGTGGCAGAAGGAAAGCAGGGTGGCTTATTAAGTAGTTGCACTAGTCAGGGTTCTCTAGAGAGACAGGACTAATAGGACAGATGTGTATATAAAAGAGAGTTTATTAAGGGGAATGGACTCACACAGTCACAAGGTGAAGTCCCACAATAGGCCATCTGCAAGCTGAGGAGCAGGGAAGGCCGTCTGAGTTCCCAGATCTCAAAAGTAGGGAAGCCGACAGTGCGGCCTTCAGTCCGTGTCCGGAGGCCTGAGAGCCCCTGGCAAGCCGCTGGTGGAAGTCCAAGAGTCCAAACACTGAAGAACTTGGAGTCTGATGTTCGAGGGCAGGAAGCATCCAGCACAGGAGAAAGATGAAGGCTGGAAGACTCAGCAAGTCTAATCCTTCCAGGTTCCTCTGCCTGCTTTATCCTAGCCACACTGGCAGCTGATTAGATGGTGCCCACTGAGATAGAGGGAGGGTCTGCCTCTCCTAGTCCACTGACTCAAATGTTCATCTCCTTTGGCAACACCCTCACAGACACACCCAGGACCAATGCTTTGCATCCTTTAATCCGGTCAAGTTGACACTCACTATAACCATCACAGTACTGTTGAAAGAACAAAGAGAAAAATTGGCAATGATTTTCTCATGTTCAGAAGCCAGAAAAATGGGAATGGGAATGACTGTTATTCACGGTCCTTATTGGTGGAGCTAGTGGGCACTGGAGGCATATCTGGTCCAGCCTGTGCCTTATTACAGATGGAAACGGGGATGGGGGGCCAGAGAGAAAAAGCGCCTTGCCCCAGGCAGAGCCGAATCCACACACTCCTCTCCTGACCTCCACTCCCCTATATTTTTCCCTAGATCATCCTCATTTGAGAAATAGGAAAGGGAGAGAAAAAAGATTCTCTTCAGACCCAGAAATGCCTAATGCGTAGCAAACAATGCTTTTAAGCTCTGAAGGACTTCTGCAGCCGAAATTGCTTCTATTTGTTTGGGTTCATGCTGCCTTTGTTCATTCCTGTCTGTCTGGAGGAGCTCTTAGACACAGTTCAACGTTATCATCCACCTATTGTGTGAAAATGACAGTGAAGGTCAGAGAGAAATGCAGCAGACTCATCTCAACTCATCTGAAAATTACCCTCATCACCAGCATTGTTGATGCTCCACCGTGGATGCGGAGCCAATTCCACACGCACTTTCTTTAGGTTGCCCAGGTGAGGAGCGCAGAGGAGGGGAAGCAGAGCTGGCAGTGCATCACGCCTTCCACAGAAGGTGCTGGGCATGGAAAGTCAAGTGCCTCCCCGGCCCATGCGTACTGAGAACTTCCTAGACCTGGTAGCCCCTGCCATGGTTTTCCCATGGTAGCGCCTTCCTACAGAGGGAGTGTTCCTAAGGGACTTGCTCTGGGGTCTTTCTCGGGAGGGAGATGCAGCCACTGCCAGGCCATGTGGATGTGGCTTAACAGATCCTTGGACATCATTGTCATCACCATCGAACACCCCAGCATTACTCTTCAGAGATGGTCTGATACATGGGCTTAGTGACACTTGTCAAGTGGAAGTAAGAACAGAAGGATTGGACTAGGGCAGCTGCTGTAGGTGGCCTGGGTTCAACCAAGTTCAACAAATAATAACCTTCACTAATAGGGTACCCACTGTGCACACAAAGTCTGTCCATACCCTCTGTGGGGGTGTTCATCCCACAAGATGAATGCAGAGGGGCTTGAGGACGGCAGGCCCACCGTTGCTCAGCCAGGAAGGAGCTGAGCTGGGATCATTCACTCTGTGTCCTGCAAAGCTGAGGCCTCTTCAGATGGCCACACTGCCCCCACTGGGGTCACTTGCTGAATTCCCATGACCTGGCGGGCATCAGGCCAGCTAACAGGGACATACAAAGACATTCTCAGCCTGGCAACCCACCATGGCGGGTGGGGGGGCACTGGTGTACAAGATCTCTCCTACAAATACAGAGCAGTACGCAGCCCTCCGTCCAGAGAAATCCTTTTCCTTTAGACACTCACTAGCCCAGGATGCCCCAGCATTGGGGAACCACCTGGCAGGTGCGGTGAGTGCCAAGGGCTCTTCCTTGCCTCCTCCCAGCCACACTGTTCTGCTGTGTGTCTTTGAGCTGTGGAAGAGGGAGAAATACCATCTCGCTCCTTCTCATTTTGAAGCAGCTTGGATTTGGTGTTTGTGTTGAGCAAATTAGTCTAAAGAGATTCTAATGTGGTTTTTTTTTTTTTTTTTTTTTTTTTTTTTTAATCTCAGATGTGCTTGTTGTGTAAATATTTTTTCATCCAAATCATCAGAAGAATTATTGCAGTTTGGTCTGGACATGGTGGCTCATGCCTGTAATTCTAGCACTTTGGGAGGCCGAGGCAGGCAGATCACCTGAGGTCAGGAGTTTGAGACCAGCCTGACCAACGTGGAGAAACCCTGTCTCTACTAAAAATACAAAATTGGCCAGTTGTGGTGGTGCATGCCTATAATCCCAGCTACTCTGGAGGCTGAGGCAGGAGAATTGCTTGAACTCGGGAGGTGGAGGTTGTGGTGAGCTGAGATCAAGCCATTGCATTCCAGCCTAGACAACAAGAGCGAAACTCCATCTCAAAAAAAAAAAAAAAAAAAGAAAGAATGAAGATAAAGTCTTATTTTCAAAAAGCAACACTTGTTCTTTGCTGAAAGTTCAAAAATGCAAAAGAACGAAAAGAAGAAAAAACAACTACCTGTATTTTCATAATCAGAAATTAACTACATTACTTTTTGGTAGATTTTGTTTTGGTCTGTTTTTTCCTACTGATTAGTTTTCTCACATAGTTGTAATTACCCGTTGATTGTAGGCTTCAGTAGATAGAATCTAAGTTTTTTTTCATTTTCCATTTTATCCTTGATACCTGTAGAGTGCATTGGTATGCAGATGGTGCTCAATAAATGGTTTTAAATAAATTTGTAGAATAATAATATATATTCGAATAATAGTATATATCCAGGTTCGCAGCTTCCTGTTCTCATTTAAAGTTTTAATCCATTTTCCCACATTTTTACTGTATTTTTCTAAATAGCATCTTTTAAATACATGCATAGTTTAATGTACGTATTTTAATGTACTTGCCACTTTCCTACTGTTGAATATTTTAGACAATTTGCAAATTTTTAGAATATAGTATATTCTCAATAAATAATAAAGCAATGAACATCTTTGTGAAGAAAGCTTTTTTCCCATATTCTGGGGTATTTCATTTGGATGGCTTCCCAGAAGGTACTTAACAGGTCAAAGTACTGAACATATTTATTTCAAGTCCTTTGGCTATACATGGCTATAAGCGCCTTTTCAAAGTGTGTGCCGGCTTACATTCTCATCAGCAGGATGAGTGGCTCAGGCAGGCAGAATGTGAGGTCTGGAATCCAAAGGCCTGGACTGGCGTCCTGGCGCTATCACCCCCTTACAGGTGATCTTGGGTAAGGTGCTTAAGTTCCCTGGGCCTCCATTTCCCCTTCTGTAAAGTGCAAGTGATGGCACTAGCTCACAGGACTGTGGTGAGAATCACATGAGCAAGGGTTGTGACAGTGCGTCTCAGACTGTCAGACTCTGAAGTGTGGGTTCTCTGGTGAAGTGACTTACTACCGGGTAGGCATCAAGCCTGCAGCACCCCAGGACTCAAGAGGTATAGACCCCTGGCAGCCAGGGGCACAGCACCCAGAGACTCAGGGTTACACCACCTCGGGACTCAGGTATACAGTACCCTGGGGTTCAGTTGTGAACTGCCTTTGCTACCTGTGGCTGAGGTGTGCATTATCATCTGTACTACCTGGGGCTCAGGTGTGCATCAGCTGCATTACCTGGCACTCAGGTGTCTATTATCTGTGGTTCAGATGCACAGTACCTGGGACTTAGGAGTTTAGTTCCAAGAATCTCATGTTTTGATGTTCGTGCCCACCTCCTCTGCCTGGCTGAAATTTGAGCTACAGCTGCTCCAATTCAAAAAACTGGAACTGTGTTCCATTTCTAGTGACTCAGGTCAAGGTTTGCTCAACAGCCTGAGTACACAGGCTCACTGTTCTGTTACTCGTGGCTTCTAATGCACTGTTTGCCAAAGGATTATGTCAAGAAGCACGTGGAAGTGAGCAGTAATTTCTTTCTCTGGTTAAATATACTAGGTCAGAACTATCCTGACAAGTCTCTTCCTTCAGTTGCAGAGGAAAAGAAGGGTACGCAGGTGATGAATTGCAGCGCTTTGTTGGCAAGGACTCAACAACAGACAGGAACGAGACCAGCAGAGGTCACAGGCAGAAAGGTGATCCACCTTCTAGGAACCTCTATTTCATTTCACCCTCCCTCCTTCCCTCCTTGCCTTCCCTCCCTGCCTTCCCTCCCTGTGTTCTTTCGCTCATTTATCCAGCATCTACATTGGTTAGAATATGTGGATTAGAAAATGCAACTCCTGCTCTTAGGACCTTCTATGTCTAGGAGGGGACATCAGAGTGAGGGAGCGGTGATGATGTGGTTGTGTGAGGGCTGAGACAGTGGGTGCTGGGCACTAGGGAGCACAGAGACAGCCAGCCCCAACTTCTCTTAAAGGCTCGGGGCACATGGGGGCCACATTTAAGGGATGTGCTGAGCAAAGGACAATAGCATGGGATCCCTGTTTGCATCAGGAGCCTTCCCACAACGAGCTAATTGGGAGGGAGGCGAGGCCTGGCTCTTGAAGCTGTCACATGGCAGCAGTGGGATCCGGGGAGTACAGAGGGCTGGGTGCCTTGGGGAAACCAGATGCCAGCTGGCCCAAGGGCACCAAGTTCTTCTGGAGGCTGAGGCCAGCCATGAGTCCTGAGGCTCAAGAAGATCCCTCTGGCAGCTCACAGGTCTGAAGGGGATTACAGAGGTTCTTTTATGGCCATGCAGAGACTGTGCAGCACTTGTTAATTTCCGAAGGAACCTGCGTGGCTGTTCCTGTATGCTCTCTTCCCCTCTCACCTGGCTCATGTGATAGGAACAATACTTTCCCAAGGCAGCGTGTGATCTCACTGGGGTCCCTTCCAGCAGGCATAAGAAGGGCTGCCTCGCTGGGGTCTGTGCTGTCAAGCGCAGGACGCCAGTTGGCTTTTCCTCTCTCCTGTTCTTTTGGCTTTCCACTTGACACTCCACACAAATGTGTAGGCAGTAGAGATTGCATGAGTATCAAGAGTAAAGAGCATCAATATCTACACTATATTGATCACTTACTCTGTGCCATGCACTGGGCTTGCAGGATGACATTAATTCCTGGGAGCAGCCCACAAATTAGTGATCATTACTTGCTATTTTTACAGATGATGATCCCAAGCCTAAAGATATTAGGTGACTTGCACACAGCTGGCAAAAAGCAGAGCTGGAATCTACTTCAGGTGATCCAGTTCTAGGACACACACTATCAACCACTTCTCTATATTCCTCTCAGTGGAAGGAGAAGGCACGGTGATATATAATTTGTCAAATGGCCCAAGCAACCTTGTTGAAAACACGGACATCCTATGGTGAGGTGAATGAGGCCCCAGTATGTTTCTGGGGGGTCTGACACTCTACATGTCAGTAGATAAAATTATGGTAAATATTGTGGAATTTAAGAAAACCAGGAAGTTAAAAGTGGAAGTAAACTAAATAGAAGTGGGGTGACAATCATACAGAAGAAAGGAAATACTTTAAAATATTAAGTGCTCTCTCACAAGGATACCATACATGTGCCTCTAGGTTCCTAATATCTGTTGAATGATGTATCAGGACTATTAACTGAGAATAAAAGATTGTCATGAACAGCCAGTAATTGGCTGTCTCTGAGGTGCGTGAGATCAGAGGGAAAATAACTAGCATTGGAATATTTCCTATGCGGCAAGGCTTAGCATCCTCTTCATTTAACCTTTACCTCACTCTGGGATGTGGCCTCCATCCTCATCCTCATTTTACAGATGAGGCTATAGGGGGTGCCTAAAGTCATGCAGCAAGTCAGTAAATCTGGACAGGAACCGGGTCTGGCTGCAAAGCCAAGACAAGCTCATTCTGTTATGGTAACCTGTAGCGGACCCACCTCACTGTTCTCACACAGTGACAGGCAAAAAGCAATAGATTGACAGACATGTATGTCTTGATGAATGACTGGGTGTATTGGATGATCTTGGCCTGGTTTGGAGGAGCCAGAATTTACAGCAATGTCTATGTGCCGTGAGCTGCTCCAGAGTCACGCAGAAAGGAAGCTTCAGGTTGACAACAAGATCCCAGTGGACAGGCCCAGAGAATCCCAGGTCGCTGAAAGGTGTCAGCAGTGAGACTCTCAGGGACACGTGCAGATGTCCTCCCACCTCAGTTCTCCCTTCCTGCTGCTGGGCTGCCACCTCCAAGCCCAGATGGGGTTCTTCTCCCAACACGCTCTGCTCAAGGAAACATGGATCAACATTCACTTCTTTGGGAGGCTCTCGGCCTCTGTGATTTCCCTCCCTGGACTTTGTGCTCTGACCTTCTCCCCAGTAGAAGACTTCATTCTTCCTTTTTAGGGATGAAAGAAAAGAGAGTCACATGGCAGCAGGGGCTGTGGTCGCTTCCAGGGAGGGAGGCCCTGAAATGACATCAAATCAACAGCTCCTCTTTCCTGAAACCAATCTTAAGGGCACTGATATGTACTTGTTTATTCTGTCCTCTGGAAAGACTGACATTAGCCATGGCTTTCAAGAAATTATGCTGTACTGTTCACAATAGCAAAGACATGGAATCAACCCAGGTGCCCATCAACAGTAGACTGGATAAAGAAAATGTGGTACATATACACCATGGAATACGACACAGCCATAAAAGAGAATGAAGTCATGTCCTTCACTGCAACATGGATGTAGCTGGAGGCCATTATCCTGTGTGAATTGATGCAGGAACAGAAAACCAAATCCTGCTTGTTCTCACTTATAAGGGGGAGCTGGGCAATGGGCACTCATGTACATAAAGATGGCAACAGTAGACACTAGAGGGGACAGGGAGGGAGGCCACGTTCGAAAAACTGCTGGGTACTATGCTCACCAGTGGGGTGACAGCATCAATCATACCCGGAACCTCAGTATCATGCAATGTACCAATGTAACAAATCTGCACGTGGGCCCCCGAATCTAAAACAAAAGTTGAAATTAAAAAAAAAATTAAAAAGGCAGTTATGCTCTCAGGAGCTGAGTTGTTGAGGCCAGGCTTAGAAGGGTCCGTGTTATACATGCACTGTTCCTGCAGGTGACTCTTGCTTCTGCTCCGGAAACACAGATGGGTCAGAGGGATGACTTCTCAATGTCTGAAGGATGATCACGAAAAAGGGATAAAATAGTCATTTGTGGGCCAAGATGTAGAACACAAGTCAGAGGGTGGTAAATATACCATGGTAAAATTTGACCCAATGAAAATGAGGCACTTCATTATTAATAAGAAGATCAGTAATAAACTTGAAGTTAAGAAAAGACTGATGGCCTTGAGATCAGCTGTACTTCAGACTGTATCACGTATGCGTGTGAGACTCAGGTTGCCTGAATTTTTCTGAGCCCTGGCTTCCTCTTATTTAATGGAGATGGGAACATAGTGTGTAATTCACAAGGTAGTTGTATGAACTAAAGAGTCACCTGGACTAGCCGTCGTGCACCAAGAGCTCCACAAACAGGATTTCCTCTCCAACAATTAGGGCTGTCTTTGGGCTGTCTTTGGGCTGTCTTTGAAGGGAATGACCTGCCTTCATGGTTGGGGAACAGCCCAACACTGGAGAAATTTAAGAAAAAGTCAGACGACCTCTTGATGGGATAAAGTGTAAGGAGGAGATTCTGACACTGGGAATTTCCAAATCTGATGGGGCCCAGGGATCTGGTGGATTCCCCAGGCCTTTCACAGGGAGCAGGAAGGAGCAGCCCTCCCGGCCAGCTGCCTCCTGCCTGATAAGGAAGGACATAGGTAGAAATTCATCCAAACTAAACAGAGGGCTGAAGAGCACAGTGGTTGGAGTAGGACTGTTTCCTGTGGAGGTGTGTCCTTGGTTACAATCCCTGGTCAGGGGAAGGGTTGTGCCCTGGGGAGCCCTGCTATGTCCTTCAGTCACTGCTGACACCAGAGGACGAGACTCAGCTCCAGCCCCATGGCCAGTGCCCTTGCATTTTAGTTGGAGAGGAAGAGACATTTACATCAAAAGCTTAATAACTATAGGTGCCAACTTACGATCTGAGCTGCACCGAGGGATGAGGTTAAAGGAAGCAAGATTACTTGGCATTAGAGTTGCCAGGAAATGTTGGAAAATGAATGAGCTCAAAGGGCTTTGATTATGGGTGGGATTTGGACACCTAGAAAGGTGTGAGGCCAGAAATCCAGGCAGAAAGCCTGATGGGAAGAAAACCCAGGGGCTGGAAAGCTCTGCCAGGTCTATTTCAGGGCTAGCAGCAGCTCTCTTTGCTGTGGTGGGGAGAGAGATTGACACGAGGCAGAAGAGTGATGTCAGGCCAGGGCTGTGCAGGGCCTTGGCTGCCGGGTTCTCCTCCCCAGCTGGACAGTGATCTCTGAACAGCAGGGCTGGTGTGGCTTCCTTACTCCTGAAGCTAACTGGACTGGGAGGGGCTCTGTACAAGTTGCGAACATGAATTGACTGGCATACTGCTGGAAGGTTTGCTGGTCAGGCATTCGGGGAAGGTTACTGTGTTGAGGGGAAAGAAAGGGATGGAAGGGTGCAAAGATATTGCAAGGGTAGACTCTGTATCTATGAAGATGAGGAAGGGAGAATTGGAGAGGAGACTGACTTTTCTCAGTCTGGGGAGTGGGTGGATTCTGGGAGAAAGAGTGATGGCTGCAGGATGGACCTGCCAGCCCCTACTGAGAGTTCCCTACTCTCCTGACACTTTTCAGAAGCCCAGGAAGGCACCTTCGGCTGGTTGGGGATGCCAACAACTTGACTGTTGGAAGCAATGAGATAAGCCACAATACTGACCGTCCCCTGAGCACCCGTCGTGCGGCAAGAAGCGTGTGGGGACTTCACACATACCATCTGTTGTAATGCCAGCCCTTGGCAGGCAGATGATCACCCACCACCCCCAGCCCTTGGCAGGCAGATGATCACCCACCACCCCCAGCCCTCGGCAGGCGGATGATCACCCACCACCCCCAAGGAAGCTGACAGGAAACAACTGAGTGGACAGCTCGGTGTCCCTGGGCAGTGAGGAGTTCTGGGGTGGACCCCGAGCACCCCGATGTCCCAGCCTATCCTCCATCTAACACAGCAGCACGCTCTTCCTCACGTGTGGTGGGTTCAGGAATAACTGCAGCTGGTGTCCACCAGCCATTCCCTCTGCAGCTCAGCATCCGCGCTCCTCTCGGGGAGCTCAGAGACCAGTTCACCACAAGATGGTACCTGGGGCTGGTTCAGAAGCAGCTCTGCAGTGGCCATAGGGTCCTTCTGAAAGGTGGTGACTCATCCTTGCAGAAATTCCCCACAGCCTCAGGATTCAGAAGGGCCAGCACTGTTCACCGGCACTCGGGGCCAACTCTCTGTGGCTCAGTTCACCACCCGTCAGTCACCACTGCCGGCCAGTGCTGTTGGAGCCCAAGGTTCTAAGTAGTAAGCGCAGATGTGAGGAAAGTAAGATTGTTCCAGAGTCATCATCCTCTTTTGCCTTGTACCTCTCCCCACTCCAGAGCACCCTCCTCCTGTCTTCCTCCTTCCAAGGGTCCAGAAGTCCTAATGTCAGCACCCATGCCAGGTTAAGTGTGTCAGATCTACCAGCTGCGTGAAACACTCATTGAGTATCTGCCGCGTGACAGGCACTATGAGGGCATGTTTCAGCTCTAAGGTGCCCACAGGGGTCAAAGAAAAATCACATCATTTACTATTAGGACATGAAGTAGAACATGGTAAATCCCTGAAGAGAAAATCAAGGCAAGGGACATGGAGCTCTGTTTCTTTGTTGCTGAGGACATGAAGGAAACTCCTGGGAGAGCAGAGCACTGAAGCTGGATGGGGAAGGACATTCCTGGAGGAAGGAACAGCGTCAGGAAGTGCAGAGGCAGCCTGGAAAGGGAGGGAGGGCCTGGGTTGGAACACAAGGAGGGAGTCAGGAGGTGAGCCTGGAAAGTCGCCAGCTCATGGAAGGCAAGACCATGGATGTGGATTTTATTCTCTGAGGAGAGGAGCCACTGAAAGGTGGGGGTGGATGTCATGGGCTGAATCATGCTCCCCAACCCCACTGCAAAAGCTATGTGGCAGTCCCAACCCCTGGTGCCTCAGAATGTGGCCTCATTTAGAAATAGTGCGGGGGGGAGGGGTAATTAGTTAAGATGAGGTATTGGAGTAAAGTGTCCTTGTAAGAGGAGGGGAAGGCATAGAGAAACAGGGAGATGCCATGTGAGGACAGAGGCCGGGACAGAGGCACTGCAGCTGCAGGCCAGGGAAGCCAGGGACTATCGGCCACACCAGTGGCCAGAGAGGGAGGCACGATTCTCTTCCACAGGGATCAAAGGGGGCAGGGCCCTGCCAATACCTTGATGTTGCACTTCTGGCCTCCAGAACTCTGAGAAGATGTGTTTCTCTTGTTTTAAGCTGCCCAGCTGGCGGCCTTGTCATGGCAGCTCCAGGAAGCGAATCCCCCGGGGGTCGGGTACACGGCTGCCACCGTCTGATGACCCTCTCCCCTGGTGCTTCACCTTGGCCTTGAGCCCCCAGTGGTGGGCATGGGCCACATCTCAGCTCACTGCCCCCTGCCAATGTTTGCACCATCGGGGGGCTGCTGTTTCCACCTTACTCCAGATGGACCCCTCCAGCTCTGATAACCTGTGGACTGGGTTGACAAAAGCTTCAATTCTTTTTTTTTTTTTTTTTCTGGGAAGAGATACAGATTTGGGAAGACATGCTATTATACAAAGAGGTTTTTTTTTTTTTTTTTTTTCTTTAAGGGACAGCGTGTGTGAAAGTCCTCATGGGTGAACAGGGAGAATATTGCAGAGGAGGTGCTCAGGTCAGAGAGGAGGCAGGAGGCAGGGACATTGATGCTGCTAACGTTGCACTTGTCAATGGCAGTGCAGTGACTCTGACGGTCTTGTGTCTGATTGAGGAGAAATGCGAAGTGCTGCTGACTGCGTGTGGTTAAACTGAGGTTTGTGTAGCTACTTCTACACACGTTAGGATCAACAAACAGAACTGAGGGGCTGGTTCCAGCTTAGCACGGCAACCTGTTTTAGCCTGGCTTGGCCAGATTCGCATCTAGTTGAGGGAGATGGCTGCGTTATTGAAAGAGATCATTAAAATCACTTTCCTGTTTCCCACCGTGTCCTGCCCAACCCGTCTCCCTCCCGCCTCCATTCCGGCTCCTTCATCAGCCTGTTTGTTCAGAGGAGGTGGAGGAAAAAGCCACCCTTGCTGGATATTGATAGAAGGGCTGCCTGTGTCTTGCACACTAAGGACATTGTTTAAGATGGTGCCACCTCTGTAAAAATATTGGTTCTGTATTATTGCCAAGATTTCTGAGTTATCTATCAACCAGCACTCCTTGTGCAAACTCAGTCTGCCTTCTGACAGGTTTAATCAGCGTGCATTCCTTTTCAGAAAATGTTCACAGTATTTGCGAGCTTGTCTTCTCTTCCTCTCTGCTGCCCCAGCAGCCCTGGGTGGCAGCCACGTGAAGCTGTTCATCTGGGGCAGGACAGGGTAATCACAACATAAAAATGGGCAGAAGAATTCTCTCTCCAACAGGCTGGGAGAGAAATCATCTCCTTTTTGGGCCAGGCGTGGTGGCTCATGCCTGTAATCCCAGCACTTTGGGAGGCCGAGGCAGGCAGATCATGAAGTCGGAGATCAAGACCATCCTGGCTAACATGGTGAAACCCTGTCTCTACTACAAAATAAAAAAAATTAGCCAGGTACGGTGGTGGGCGCCTGTGGTCCCAGCTACCGGGGAGGTTGAGGCAGGAGAATGGTGTGAACCCAGGAGGCGGAGCTTGCAGTGAGCCGAGATCACGCCACTGCACTCCAGCCTGAGCGATAGAGTGAGACTCTGTTTAAAAAAAAAAAAAAAAAAAGAGAAATCATCTCCTTTTCAGACTAGCATGTCTGTAGAGAATATCTTCAGCCAACGATTAAAAGCAAAAATGTCCTCATCACTCTAGAAGGCCTCCATTCACCTGAGCCTCCAGTGTTTAGATCCTGCGACTCTCAGCGAAGTCAACATTTTGAACTGCAGGTGCTCCTGGCTTGGAGAGGAAAACGTAGTGGCATTTCCTTGGATGTAATCGCCTTGGAAAACAAGAGTGTTGCAATTCCGAGGCACTCAGCAAACTCTGCAATCTGTTTTTGTAAAATAATTCTGTACAGAAAGGCAGACTGACTGGTGAAATTTATCTGAGAATGAAGTTATCATTTCAGCCATTAATCTATTGGGATCAGAAAAGGTTATTTCCAAGTTCTAAAAATAATAAGAAGCTCAAATCTCACCTAGAAATTAGATTAACATTTCTAAAAATTTAAGCATGGTCAGAAGTTAATAATAAAACATGCTGGGCCTGTACAGTAAGTGATTTAATATAGAGAGTATATAAAGACAAACAACTGGATAGAATTGCCAGATAAATTTTCTCCTGCCTTTCCTCCAAGAATGCACCTCCATTTATTAGAAACCCCCATGTCTCTTATAAATGGCTATTTTAATTTATGGATTTACAGTAGGGAGGAAATTAATTAACACGTAGCTGGAGCCGTGAGCTAGGAAGCTGGCACTTGGGCCCATTACTTCTCTGCTCCTGACTGACTGTGTGGCATTGGCCAAAGCAATTAACCTCTGTGGGGCTCAGCTTCTCCGTCTGTAAAAGAGGAATATTGCTTCTCAGCTGCCCTGTAAGGGGTAAAAACAAATGAACCAGCACATGGGAAGAGAAAGGAGGAGAGGGCTCAGAGACTGGGTGAAGGCAGCAGGGAATAATAAACGACTCCCATTTATTTCTCAGACCTTGAAATTTGGGCCTTACTCAGGGCTGATGTTTGCAATCTGCAATGCCATGTTGACTTGGCCTGTTATTTGAAAATATGGAGAGCAAATATTAACTCAAGATAACGCAACATGAGCAACACAAAGGCCAGTTGACCTGAAAAAAGAAAAAATCACCATAGTTTGAAAAGATGGCACACGATGGCTCCCGGGATCGCTCATAAATTCCTGCTTTGTTGTAGCAAGAACGTGTTCAAGAAATTAGTGCCGGGGTATCTCAGGGCAGCTTTCTAACCGCGTCTCATCTGTACTCTGTCCCCATTTGCCAAAACTCTTCATCGCTGATAAGGTGCTTGTTAGAGAAACGGGAACTAAATTTATAGTCGGCTTTTGTGAAGCCAATTTACATGTTGTACTGCTGGAACTTAGAACTAAAGGGAATGTGCTTGAAGCCAAAATTGGCTTTGTGGCTCCAGTTTCCTCAGCTCAGCACCACCTGCCTCCAATCAAACTGTCCAATTACAGGAAACAATTGTTTTCTTGCTTTCTGGGAAGTGAAGAAATTCATCCAGTAAAGGACTGATTTCTAAATGTTTCTTTTTTTCTTTCTTAAAAAAAAAAAAAAGATCAGAAAAGACCAACAAATCCAAAACATCAACATTGTTTGGGAGAGAAAGTGTTTCCCTAACAAATTGCCTTCAAAGTTCAAAAAGCAGAATATTGCCGTCTACATACTTTGGTGTTACTGACCACAGATACCTGCTCTGTAATTACCTCTTATAACAACATTATTAGCCATTCAGAAGAAAGGTTCTCTCTTTTAACATGTGAGGCAGTAATTAAAGGCTGTGAATTTCACAGGTGAAATCTTGCAGAAAGTACGATTCTGAAGTGAAAGAATTTAGTGATCCACCTCTGCCTAATTAAACTTTCATCTCAAAATAAAATCGTATATTTGAAACAATGAAATCGGGGCAATGATACTATTTATCTTTGAGCCCAAGTCTCATTTCTTTAAACCCTAATTTGACTTTCTACAGCTTATTTCCCTGAAATGGTTAAAATAGCAGCAGAGAAGTTGAAAAGAATATAAACCCCTGGTCACATGTGGATGGTATTTAGCATGTACTGAGCATAGATGATAATTATAGTACATTCTTTCCTCTGGCAGGTAATATTTTAATGGAACTAACAAACAAACTTCACTTGGCTTGTTTCTAGTTCATCTCTTGAGTTTCTCTTTTTAAAAATAAAACAGAACTGCTCAATATTTTATGATTCAATAAAAGTAATGACCTCATGGAAACCACTTACTGGCACTTTTCATATCATTCCTCAGTAGTGCATTGATCTTACTGAGGCAACTTCCAGAAGCTTACATTTACGTTGACTTTACGCTGCATTAGGAATTCACTTAAGTTATTCAGTGGAATAATTCCACTCCATTCCAAGGGAGTTCTCTAGTGCAAGGGATAGTAGCTTCTAAGAATCCTACTTGCCTCCTCCAGGAAGCCTTCCAGGGTCAGATCAGCCAGAGCGAGCTCTCACTTTCCTGCCCTGGCACTGGCCCTGAATGGGCCTCTGTCCCAGGTGGTGGTTTGACTTCTGCCTTGTGGTGTGGCCCTCAGTGAACAGGACTCACTGAGGACCAGGCGATTGCTTTTTCATTTGCTAGAAATGAGAAAGTGGATGCTTGGTGCTTGGTAAAATGAATGAGAGCATATCTTCCTCCTATGTTTCTGGGTATTTCTTCTGAGGTCCCTCAGGGGCCTTTTCTCTTCTCTATGTCCCCTTGGACTCTTTCCTTAGCACATTTTCTTAGATTCTGCACACACCTTGGGTGGTTGCATGCACCCCTGTGATTTCACCTGTAAGTGGCGGTCCCCAAACCCAGAGGCCTATATTATCCTGTACTATGGAAAACTTGGGGGTGGAATTGGGGGCAGTGGTAAACAAATGGGCTTCAGAATTGGATTTCCCTGTGCTGTGCCTGGGTCATCCATGTATGAATGTGGGGCCTTGCTTAACATCCATAAGACTTAGTTTTCTTACCAAATAGGAATGCATGATACCAGTCAGAAGCACCTGGAGCTTCTAAGCAGAAACCATTGTTCATACATCACTAGCCCAGGTGCCTTCCTGAGCTTTAGATGCATAAAGTACATTGCTTGCTGTCTGCAAACCCTAGATCTGCCGCAACTGGCATGGTAGCCAGTTGCACATGTGGTAATGAATGTTAATTACAATGAAATGAAGTTTAAAACTCAGCCCCTCACTTGCACTAGCCATATTTCACATATGCGACTCATGGCTATTGTATCAGGACAGAGTTACAGAACATTCTAGAACACAGCACAGAATTCCACTGGGCAGTATTGCCTGTCACCCTGGATCTTCCACTGGTGTCTCAGCTCAGACCTTCTCCTTTAGTGCCCTCCTTCCCCATGACTGGCCCTGCCATCCACCCTGCTGTACAAGCCGGCCACCATGGGCCAGCCTTGGATGGGCACGCTAGGCTATGGTTAACAGGGGACCCTGGAAGCAGAAGGCCTTGTACTGGATGTCATAGCTCTGTGGTCTCAACTGCTTTTTGTCTTTGTTTTCTTATCTGCAAAATGGGGACAATAACAGCTCCTGTGGCAAGGGATTTTGAAGATGATAAAATAATGCAAGCTAAGTACTTAGTGGGTACAGCGTAGGCGGCACGTGCCCATCATGATCATCCGTGATTGTCCTGGAGCTCTCCTCCCTCCTTCTCACATGCAGCCTCCAACTTGGTGAGCCTGCATCCCTCCAATTGAGTCAGTGCCTTCCCCAGGGCAGCCCAGCTGCCCACTGTGATCCTGCAGCCTCTCACCCTGATGCTGGGCTGCAGGCTGCTTGCACCATCCTTTCAGAAACATGCATCTGATCAGGTTCTGCCTTTGCCAGAAAGTCATCCAACAAGTCTCTGGTGTCTCAGGGCACAGTTCTGCCTCCCTAGGACAGCACATGGGCTCAAAGAAGGCCCACCGCCCCTCTTCCACCTCCCACAGAGGGAGTGGGCCTCTCTGTCTCCTGTCTTTGGACACGTTGCTTTCTCCCCCTGATCCCCTGATGCATCTCTCTGCTCTCGCCCCAGCTCCATCTTGCTCTCTTTTCTTTTTCTCTTCCTCGTCATCCTTCGCACTCAGCTCAGCTCAGCCTCACAGCCCTGAGGCGTCCCTCCCTGCGCATCCCAGCTGGGCCCTCCAGCCTCACCCGAGGCTCCTGGGCATCCTCTGATTCTGCGTCCTCAGGCCCTGGTGCTTGTTTCCATCCCAGCCGCCAGGAAGCGGTTTCTCCAAAGCAGGGGCTGAGCATGACTTAGCTTTGTTTCCTGGGGCCTGATGCCCAGTAGGCATCCGGAGGGGTCTGGGAGGATCTTCCTGCATGAATGGACCTGCTGGCCACAGCCGATTCTGTGTTTCTTCCCCACATATGCTGCTATCCCCACAAAAAATGCATTTTGGATGCTGAATATCCATGCCTCACGGTGCTCCGGTGACTAGGGGGATCCCTGTGAGATGGGGGCTTTCCAGCAACCTAGATAATGAAACCACAGAGCAGCCTTCCCCTACGGTGACCTAGTTCTTAATTCCTGTAGTTTCAACACCCATCACAGCAGAATTTTGATGAGGCCAGGCTCTTTCGCAGCTGGCATTTGATGAGAAAAGGGAATTGAAATGTAGGTGATTGATTTGGACCTGGAGAAGCTGATTGGATGTCACCCTGTTCTTCCCAACAATGGAGACCGGTCTGTGCAAAGGGGACTTCCTGTGACCCCTGCGGGTCCACCGGAAGTTCTGGTTTCTCCCCATGGAATAGGGGCGCGAAGGCTGCCCTGTCACACACGGCCCAAGAGATTGATTACCTGGGCTCTGGCAGCCTCTCTGGGTGAGTTTCTCAATTAAAATGAAAAATCTCTAACAATTCTTCACCCAGATCCTCATTTGTCTTTTTAGAACTGAAGCAAAAATTGAACTCCCTGAGTTGGCTTAATCGAATTCATCCACGAGGCCGTGGGGCTGGTGGCGGCAGCTCCTGGGCTGATGGGCACACGTGCTTTCCTCTCCAATCAGAGAAGGGCTGAGTGGGCAGGGAGCCCACTGTGCCTCTGGGGGATCACATCTATACAGCCGTTTAGCAGGAAAGGGAAGTGGAGATGCTAGCATGGCAGGTTTACTTTTCTCCCCCCTTTTCTCTTGGTGAACTCTTACTCAGCACAAATGTCCCTTCCCCTAAGGAATCCTTTCCTACCAACTCCCATCTCTTCCCAAACCGCATTGGCCCAGGGTACCCCCCGTGGCCTCGCTTGGCTCTCTCCAATGCCCCCATCCAAACAATTCTCTTATTGGGTGAGGTTTCCTGGTCACTGCTCAGCAACCTGGCAGCCCCTGGAGGCAGAATGTGCCCCGTGGAGTGCCTGGGATCTGTAACGAATGAGGGGAGCCATGCAGCCATTGTCAGTGCCAGCTGCCCAGTGAACTGCTAGATTCTTCCGAAGGATTTTAAAATAAAACGCAGAAGCTTGGGCCCCACCCTGGACCAATGGAATCAGAAACTCTTAGGAAAAGGCCTGGGTACCAGCATTAAAAAAATATCCAGCCGGGCGAGGTGGCTCACGCCTGTAATCCTAGGACTTTGGGAGGCCGAGGCAGGTGGATCACGAGGTCAGGAGATCGAGACCATCCTGGCTAACACGGTGAAACCCTGTCTCTACTAAAAAATAAAAAAAAATTAGCCGGGCTTGGTGACGGGCACCTGTAGTCCCAGCTACTCGGGAGGCTGAGGCAGGAGAATGGCGGGAACCCGGGAAGCGGAGCTTGCAGTGAGCCGAGATTGTGCCACTGCACTCCAGCCTGGGCCACAGAGCAAGACTCTGTCAAAAAAAAAAAAAAAAAATCCCTTAGGTGTTTTTATTTGCAGGCAGGGAGAAGAACAACTTGGAACAGCAGAAATAGGCCTTTGGAATCTGACTGCTTGGGCTGGGGTCGGGGCTTCCCTCTTGACTAACTTGGCTTTCCTCATAAAGGTTCACTTCAGGGGGCTGTCTGCCACGTGAGGTTGCTTGGTTCTAGATACAGTGTATAAAGCACCTAGAATAGAATGTGCACCCAGTGACTTTTATTCCTGTGGTTGCAAATGCTTGGTGGACATCCGGCGTGTGGAGTCGGTGGTAGGCAAGACCTGATTTGAGCAAGTTACCAAATATTTCAGTGTGGGTGAGTTGCCTTTTCTGAGTCTCAGTTATCTCATTTGTGACAAGGGCTTAATAATATTGCCCACATATCCAAGATGTGGAAACAACCTAAAACAATGTCCATGGATAGATGAATGCATACGGAGAATGTGGTCCATCCATACAATGGAATATTATTCAGTCTTTAAAAAGGAGGAAATCCTGCAATATGCAATGACATGAATGAACCTTGAGGACAACTACTGCAAGTGAAATAAGCCAGTAATAGACAAATACTGCATGATTACATTTATATGAGGTCTCTAAAATAGTGAAATTCATAGAATTAGAGTGTGAATGGTAATTGATTACAGGGGTTGGAGAGGCAGAGAGTGGAGAGTTATTAATCAGTGGGCATAAACTTTCAGTCAAGCGAGATAAATAAGGTCTGGAGATCTACCATACAGCATTGTACCTATAGTCAACAATAAAGCATTGTACACTTAAATATTTATCAGGAGGGCAAATCTCATGTTTAATGTTCTTACCACAATAAGAAAATTAATTGCATGGGAAAAAGAATATGACCCACATCATAGCCATGTAAGCATTCAATGAGCCAAGACATTCAAGGAATAAGTATTTGATAATTGGTGGTTATTTATGGTTATTATTATTATTATTAGATTGCTGGCCAAGTGGGTGAAGAACATAGGGTAAATGTCAACTGATGTTTATAGGGGCAAAAACAATTAGATGATGATATATGACTTGTGGTTATTTGGACTTCTCTTCTAAAGCATATCTCTTGAAGCCTTGAACTTCAAGGAAACACCTTACACCTTGATTTTTGACCTTCATAAATCAAAATATTGATTAGACTTTGTCTTTATTATGTAATGTTAGATTGGTGAACTTCCAATACATTTATGGAGTCAAAATGCATTTTCGTTTGGTAATTTCTGTTAACAAGGCAAAAAGCTTTCTTAAATAAACAATTATATTTTTAGGGAAGTGTAAATTAAAGCACTATTCTTAATTTTGCTAAACTTGTCCTCCTTCTAACTGTGTAATTTACTCTGACGCTCTCCCTGTTCTTGTAACTGCTAAATTGTGAAGCTCTTAGCCAGCCCTCAGTTTGAGCTGTTAGACGCATATGAATGTGATAGAGCTTTGGTTTGGGCTCTAGGGCTGTGGACTGGGAGTCAGAGTTTGAGGTCTGGTAGTTGAGCCGCTGCAGCCCACGCACTTTCTCCCCAACTGAGGTTGATGTAGTTGAGGAAGCCACGATCCCCACGTGGGCCGTTCAGCCTTCCAGTACGAGGACGGATAGATGAATGGATTCCAGCCATGATAAAACAATCAAATGCTGAAAAATTATGGCGAAAATTATGAATATCTAATTCACTTGTCTGTTGGCTCAGGATGGGTTGGCTCAGAGCTGCCATCAGAGGGATAATCTGAACTTCCTCCCCAAGTACTGTCAGTTATTTCTGGTATCAGCCCAGACACCCTAAACCAGGTTACTTGGGGTCATTGGCATCTTCCTCTCTATCCAAGGCTGGTGCTCATGAACAAACAAGCAGGCATCTTGCTGCTGTCTCAGTCTGCCTCAAGAAGGCCACCATCCCAGGCATGATGTTACCTTCAAGGCTTCCCCAAATTTCCAAATCTCAGGGGGCCAGAGGGGTGCTAGGCTTGCTGCAGACACAGAATGAGTGAGCTTTTCCCAACGATCCTAGATCTGAAGCAGATCTGCTCTCCAGAGGCCTCCTCTGTCTCTTCTTCCCCTTGGGGAGAGAAGCCGGGACCAGCTGGGGAAGAGACACCGGAAACCCCTCCTCTGTTGTCCCCTGGCCCCTCCTTTACCAATGACCCCTTCTACTCTCCTCAGTACAAAATAATAACTCCCTTGTGCACCTCTGGGTGCAGACAGATACTGATGTTTGTGTGCGGGGGAGGGTGTGGCAGTCGACACCTTAGCTCTGCCAGCTAAAGCTCCCTGTTACATACACATAATTCAAACCAAGCTCATTAAGCAACCAAAAAGATAGCCTAACTTGGTAATGCCTTCCTCGAGAGCAATTTGGCAATGTTGATCAAGAGCCTTAAAAATATTCACAGCCTTTTACTCAGCATTTTAACTCTTAGGAATTTATTCTCAGGAAATATTCACGCAGGTTCATCAAGATCTATGTTCAAGGATTTTTATTTTAAAATTTATCTCACTAATACACATGCAAAATTAGAAATTCACGACTTTAATGTCCATGATAAAGGAATAAATAAATCTGATGTTTACATATATGTAATAAAATATTTTAAAGCCATTAAAGTCACATTGAAGAGTCGTTAATGATCTAGGAAGATGATAATATTGTAATGTTAGGTTTAAACTATTAGATATAAAATTGTAGATACAGTGTAGTGCCATCATATATCATATGATATGTATAATACATGTATATGTATTTATGATACATATACAATGTATTTGTATACAATGTATGATATATATACAATATATAAATACCTATGTATTTATAATACATATACAACATGTATTATACATAGCATATTATAAATACATATACAACATGCATTATACATAGCATATATTTATATATGCATGTGTGTGTATACATATGTGTGCATGTGTGTATATGTACATATACCAGAAAGAATGCCCTGAGATATGAAGAGTGGCTGTATCTGGGGAATGGAACAATTATAATGGAACAAATAAGTTAATTTTTTTTTTCTATTTTCCCTTAAGTTCCTATAATGACCGTGTATGACCTAAAACAATACTTTACAATGATTCAAGCAACAGAAGTTACCAGAATCTCAAGGACACAATTCTGCAACCGAGAAAGTAGGGTATGCTATTCCAGGTCTCCTGTGTGGGGACCTCCCAAGCCTGCTCTCCCTCTTTGGTGCCACAGACTTTGCCAAGGGGGCAAAAAGCTGGAGACCAAGAGCAGAGATGGGATGGATCCGTGTGATATGGTTTGACTCTGTGTCCCCAGCCAAATCTCATCTCGAATTGTAATCCCCATGCTTCAGGGGAGGACCTGGTGGGAGGTGATTGGATCATGGGGGTGGTTTCCTCTATGCTGTTCTCATGATAGTGAATGAGTTCTCATGAGATCTGATGGTTTAAAAGTGTTTGGCAGCTACCACTCCCGACTCTTGTTGCCATGTAAGAAGTGCATTAATTTCCCTTCACCTTCCACCATGATTGTAACTTTCCTGAGACCTCCCCAGCCATGTGAAACTGTGAGTCAATTACACCTCTTTCCTTTACAAATTACCCAGTCTTGGCTATTTTTTTTATAGCAGTGTAAAAACGGACTAATACACCATGTCTGAGGCCTCGTGCCCCAGGCAGCCACCATCCCCCATACTCTGGGGCCCTGAAGTGAGATGCCCTGACTGCTTCCAAGGCTTTGACTTTATCTCAGGACTGTGCCTCATTTCCTGGACTAGTCTGGTGCCTTGGGGGATAGTGGAAAGCAGAAAGGAAGACTTAGTCTGCACTGGCACCCCAGCTCCACTGCGTAAATGACCTGGGAGGCAGGTCTCCTCACCTGTAAAATGAGGATAATAATACCACCCACAGGATTATAAGCGAGATGACGTATGAAAAGAGCTTGGTATTGTACCTGATATATAGTAAATGCCCTGTCATTGGTGTGTGTGCATGCACATGTGTATGTGTGTGTTGTGTGTGTCTCTCTGTGTGCGTTTTCCCATCTGATAAATGTCATCCAAAGTCATTTTCAGCACTCACTTCTTAAAGCTTTCAATTAATTTATGCATAGTATTCCTACTGGACCTATGCCAGACAGAGTACATGGGAGTTTCTTGGTTCTGAGAAAGAGGAGGGAGTCAACAGCTCCATGTGGACACAATTGCTCTTGCTGTCTTCTCTTCACAGTAGAAGTGGAGGATGACTGCTGGCCAGCCCTGAGGACTCTCCCTGTCCACTCTCCTCACAGTCAGGAGGCTGGACCACAGCTGCCTTCAGGGACCCCCAAGTCCAGGTGCACCTGCTGAGTGGAAAAGTCAATAAACAGTTACAAATACAAATCACTCAATGAGGGAATGATAAACTTGAGAGGAGGCTAACATTAGCATCATCCTCACCATCACCATCATCACCCTCACCGTCACCATCATCATTACCATCACCATCATCATCACAACATAATGAACAGATGAAAATTCAACTGGTGTTCACCTGGAAGCTCAGAGCCTGGTGTGGCCTGGGTCCTCCCTCCTTCTGGACTTTTAAGTGCCTGGAAACTGCCAGGTTTGCACTTGACTGTACTCCTTTCAGGAAACCACTGCTGTCACTGTTAGGTGACCTGGCTGGAAAGGAGGGCATCTGGGTGACAGGACTTGTGGGCCATCCTGGCTATGGGAGTACGTACCATTGCAGAATCATCCCACACTGGCACCATCAGGGCCATGCAGGCAAGCACAACATAGAATGAGGCCAAATGCAAATTGTTTTAAAACACACAAATGAGCTTGGTTCAGGTGGTGCCAAAGAATTCTCTATTTCAGCAGAGAGTTATTTTGTGCACTTTTACTACTATCATCCAATAAAAATGCAACTGTTCATGGAGTCATTAAGCTGTACTTTTAGGAGATACTGTCAAGGAAAGCAGGCCACAAATTTAATCTGATTTGCTAAACTGATTTTAGTTAGTCCTGTCAAAGCCACATCAAACCTTCAAATCTATGTTCTTTCTTTTGCATCGTGAAATTGTTACCTTGAACACTTAGAATCAATTTGATTTGGTGATACCCTTAGTCACTCAAAGTGCCTACGTGCACTCAGGCATGTGATGTGGTTCCTGACCACAAGGAGCTAGGGGGAAAGATGACGTAAGATATAATGTGAATGGGAAAACAGGTGGCATGGACTGGAGGTACATGGCGGGTCAGGAAGGGAGGAGATGGTGCTGGCTGCCATATGACAAGCACCTCCTGTGTCCAGGCCTGAATTGAGTGTTTAACGTGTGCAGCCACACAGAACCCATGCTGAGAAGGGTCCTGCATTGATGTAATGCTCTGCTGCCTCTGTTTTGAAATTCTTAGTAATCATGAACATGGCATTCTGTATTTTCATTTTTGTACAAAAGCTGTTTCCTTTTCTTTCTGGACACACAGCCAGACCATATCTTCCAGCCTCCCCTGTGGTCAGGCATAGCCATGTGGCTGAATCTAATGGATGCAGGGTGAAAGCCATCTGCATGCCCAGCCCAGAAGCGTCTCTGTGCAGGAGTCTTTAAAACACACACATGAGCTTGGTTCAGGTGGTGCAAAGAATTCTCGATTTCAGCAGAGCGGTATGTTGTGCGCTTTTACTGCTGTCATGCAACAGCAATGCAACTGTTCCTGGGGTCACTAAGTTGTCCTTCCAGGAGATGCTGCCAAGGATAGCAGACCAGGCTCTTTCCCCTTTTGGTTAATTGGGGTCTGACCCTCAGGGCAACTGTGGAAGCCAGGTTTTGAAGATGGTATAGCCTGTGCTTGAGTCTCTGAATAACTACAGGGAGCAGAGCTCCCTGTGCCCTCTGCTCCCTTGTCCCAGCCACTTGGAACTGCCCTGGACTCTCACACGAGCAAAACAGGCATCTCTGTGTTGAGTGACCTCAGCTTTGGTTCATGCAGCCTGGACTGCGTGAATGCCTCGTTTTCAGAGGAGGGAACTTTCTCAGAAGTTTCCCAGCAGACTTCCTCTGTCAGCTTGTTAGCCAGAATTATGTCTCGTGTTTTTCCAAACTTGTCTCATCAAGGAGAAGGGAATTGCTACGATCAGCTTGGATGAATGAAGACTTACTCCCTAGGGTCAGAGAGGGCTCTGGTCACCCCAAGCCCAGGGCTGTCCACACCTGAGCAAAACTGGGCTTTGAATCATGGGGTTTGGCAGGGACTTGTCATTGGGTAGGCAGTCAAATAGTGTCTGGGCAGAAAGAAACACTTTAAAAAAATAAAATTTGTTTTTAAACTTCTGAGGACAGACAATGACCATGTTAGTTTTTTGAGGAACAATAAAATATTCCCTGAAATTTCTTGTACATTGGGGAGTGAAAAAATTACACACGTTGCATGGGTGGAGAGAAACTTTCCCAGAACTGTGAGGTTTGTGTAGAATTAAGAATGCCACCTGTAGATCTCCAGCCATAACTACTAGTTTGAACTCTTAATTTTCCCACCTCTCAAATGGATGCAATACAGTCAAAGGGGAAGAACATGCAGCATTCCCTGGGAATTGTGATTAAAATGTGCTTAGACATCAGGCAGAGAGTGATGTGGGAAGTGGCTGATGTTGACGTTGAGTTTCTTTGGAACAGTCTACATTTTCGGACAAACTGTTTTCCTGCTTTATGTTTGGTTTGCATATCAGTAGGGAATGTCAAAGGCTGCAAGTAACAGCATATCTGACTCCTTGACTCTATGGCTTTTAAGTAATGAGGAGTTTATTTTCCCTCATGTACCAGGAAGACTGGAGGTCAGTGGTTGCTGTTGCTGGTTCATAAACTCAGTGGTATCAGCACTAACCTTCTGCAGTTTTCTTAGGATTCTTCTCTTATTTGCAATATGGCTGTTGCAGCTGAAGTGGTAACGTCTGGGGCAGAATGAAGATGTTTGGGGCAGGAGAGACATTTGAGCCTCGTCTGTCTCATTTTACCAAGAATTCCAAGTTTTCTAGACACTGGCCCCAAAGCAGGCTCTGGCCTTGGTGTCGTGGCAGAAGTGAGTGATAGCCCACCCCTAATTACAGGGCAGACTGGGCAGTGAGGAGTGAAATTAACAAGACTGACTTAGACAGAGGATCAGGACCCATCCCCTGGGGCTGTTGATCCCATGGCTTTTCTGAACCCAAATGGGTTTCTTCCAGTAAGAGACAACAGAGGAATGGACATTGAGTAAGCAACAAAGGGTGTGTATCATGAGCCGCCAAGGGGCTGAGGGGAGAGGAATGGTTTCTATAAATAAGGCAGGTGGGATTTTTGAACCTCTCCTAGAAGTTTAAGGAGGGAGGTTTGGGGCCTGGAATACTTTTTGATAAAAATAAAGTCCAGAGCAAAGTGAAAACCACAGCGGAACTCCCGTCTGAGCTGGTGCTGGTGTCCAGCGCTGAATCCCACAGTCTTTGCTGCCAGCCTGTGTTCTACTGCTGAGCCAGCCCTCTAATGTGACAGGGTTGTTATTCGGTCTCTCCGGAATGGACTGGCGAGCTTGGTAGATTCTCTCTCCAGTCAACTAGACCACTGATAAGAGGGCTCAACTTCCCTCTCGGAGCTCGTAAGGCAGGTGTGGCATTTCCCTTGCTTTCCTCTGGCCTCCCTTCATGCTTCCTTTGCTTTCCTCGCCCACCTGTGCCACGGGGACGGCTCTGTTCATGTCTCCTCCTCGCCAGACATGTGCCACTAGCGCAGTGCAATCCGATAAAAATGGAACGTGAGCCACATAGGTCTCTTTAAACTATCTAGCAGCCACGTTTTAAAAAGCAAGAGAAATGCATGGAAATTAATTAAAAACTATTTTAGTTAATCCATATATTAAAATATAATTTTAACATAGAATCAATAGAAAAGTTATTAAGATAATTTTATACTTTTTTCATAAGAAGACTTTGAAGCCTGGTGTGTTTTACACTTTACATATTTCAGTTCAGATTAGTCACATTTCGAGCGATCAATAGACACATGTGGCTAGTGGCACCACTGTGGAGAGTACTCGTGTAGGAAACAGATACCGTGATATTCATCTCTTTATCTCCAGGACCTGCTGAACAGTGGACCCTTCATAAGTACTAAATGAATAAATATGAACACGCTGCTAGAAATGGGCCTTTTTCAAACATAGGTATTGGCTGGGGATGGAGGTGGGGGCAGTACAGAAAGCCCTGGAACACTGTATCTGGTAATACAGAGCATGGACTTACATTCTCACACCTTGGGCATGGCTGCATCAGCAGCTGACCCAGATATCTTGAAATTCCTTAGCTTCTTTCTGTCTCTGCCTCCTCATCTGTAAAAGGAGACAGCAACACCTATCTTGCAAGTTGCTGGGAAGATTAATTGAATAGGTATACACAAAGTGCTAAGTACCCGACATGCCCATAAGCCCCGAGGAAGCAGTAGCCGCAGTTACTTTAAACCAGAGATTCTGTCAGTCATATGAACAACTTGTACTTTAGTAGCAGCAGGATGGTTTGGCCAGGGCCGTCCGTGCTGGTCCTGAAATTGGCCTACCAGTGGTAGGACTCTTGTGGTATAGATTTTCTCTGTTTTGGGAGCAGTCTGGACAAGGGGTCACAAAACAATTCGTGGTGTTTGTCTTTTTAGCTGTAGCTATGGAAAGTCATGTGCCAACCCTGGAGCTTAGGGTTTAGTCAGCAAGGGCACATGCGGAACGAGGGGGGGCCCACTCTGGGAGCCCACGGCACCCCCCAAGCCTGAGGGCTCAGCTTCCCATGGGAGCCTGGGCTGACGTAGGGCAGCCAGGCCCCTTCGGAGCAGGGTGAAGACCTGGACCCCACTGCCTGCTGTCTGTGCCCCCTCGGCCATCCTTGTATGTTCCACCCCTCTACCCTGTCCTCTGGACACCCTCTGACTTTTTCCCCTAAATTGACTGACTTGAAATTTACTTGCTTGAAGCAATAGAAACCACGTGTTTCCTGATCATACCTAGCTTTGAAAACAGAAAGTGGGCAAAACAAGCCAAGCGCATAGTGGCATTGAGAAAGGCAAAGGCTAACTTCATTAAAAAGCTTCTTTGTGGTATCAGGCAGGAAGTGAAACGGCTTTAAATGGCAAACATTTCTCAATCATTTAATGCACCAGTAATCTTGGCATTCTTTCTCTTTTGTCCCCTTAAAGAAAAAGAGAGCCCAGATATAACCCAGACGAGGAGGGGGAGGGCCCGAGCCTGTGTGTTGGAGGAGCTCCCTCCAGCATTGGTCCTCACCCCCATGAAGCTTCATGGGAGGACTAATGTCAGACGTGGGTGCAGAGGACAGCACAGGTTCCGTTGTGTGGCTGAGCCCGGACCCCCCCGGGTGGATTGCTGACTTCTCGTTGGTGCCACTCGCCAGCCAGTTCTCTCAAATCTGTAACCATCAGAAACCCTGTAAATGGCAAACTTTCCATGTTAACCTGTAGGTCCATTTCCTGGGGATGGTGAAACCCCAGTCTCCACAGGTAGCATTGACCTCTGTTGCCAAATGCCATTGTCCTGGTGTCCACTGCATGTTAGGCTCTTTACACAAAAACCAAAAACAAAGACAAGCATGATAGGCTGAATCCTTTCTTGAAGAAAAAAATTGCATGTACATATTGAATAGCAAACCAATCGAAATGAAAAGGAAAACCAGAAGATGGATGTCACCGATACACTCTTGCTAAGTTGCACTTTTTAAGATTCATTTATAGATGTCAAATAGGATATGGCACATGGAGGTGTTCAGTAAATACTCCTTAATTGATGAAAAGGCAGACATATATGTGAAGATTTTTAGGGAAATAGTTACCTTTTTGGGGAAATAGCAGCCAATTTAAGTTGGTAACATAAATGGTGCCAGATGAAATCATATTGACTATCGACTGAGACCAAAGTCCAGCGAATATGAAATCACTCTCAAATGTAATGACTTTAGCATGAAAATTCTCAGAGTGGTTTCCCACATCTCATTAACCTTTGTCCTGTTCTGCAGCTATAGGGGCCAGGCATTCTCATAGGGCACTAAAGAAGTGAGAGGTGTGCCTTAAGGTGTGGCTGTAACTCACATTTCTGGACTTCCATTATCATCTGGTCTAATCCTATCACCGCCCTGCTGCATCTGGCAAAATCTCCCTGTTCTTGAGCCTCCAAGTGGATGAATTAGCTCCCATATCACCTCTTTCCTGCTGTTGGCACAGGGTTAGTCCAAGGTGTCGCAACTGTTTGTTTAGTGTCTGTCTCTCCCATACAAGCTCCTCCAGGGCACAGATCCAGAATTATACACTCCAACATCCCAGTAACTCCCACAGTGTCTGGTAGGTAATAGTTTAATAAGTGCTGGTTGAATGAAAGAGCAGGTACATTCTTTGGTGTTCAAAGTTATTAATTCCATTTGTTGTTGGTGTTTTCTTGTGGTAGATTTCGAGCCTTGCTTCTCATCGTTCTCCTTTTTCCTAAGATATATAGTGAAGGCAGACTTCTCACCTTGCAAAAGGTTAGTCCCATTTCTAAAGCCATTTTGTGGGCTCTTTTGAGAGTCTGGAAATGTCTCCTATATCTCTGGGGAGAATCCCAGGTGAGGGCTTGGCAAATGTAGCTGCAAACCAAAAGAGCTTGCCCTTGGAGTTAAGTGGAAAGGGCGTTGTGTCTCTTCTCTTTTAATTTCAGTCCCTGACATTGTCATTTGTCTGGCAGGGAGCTCTGCAGGCTGGGAAAGCCTGATTGTCTCCTCTCCGAGCTCCTTGTAGCTAGATCCAGTTTGCGCTTTTCCCTCATTGATTTTTCCTGCTTAAATGTACTTGAAACAACCTTTTTGAATATGGAAAAAGGTTTTAGCGCGGTCCCAACAGCTAGCAGGTGACAGCCGTTATACTGACTTGTGCTGCGCTGATTTTAGGGAAGTTTTTTTTTTTTTTTTTTTTAAGAGCCCTGACAAGAAGTGGCTGCTTTCTCAGGTGGTGCTATTGCAGAAATGTTACAAACAATGGCTACTTGTGCAGCCTAACATCACTTCTTTGGCTCACATTTCTACAGAAATTGCTCACAGGCCTGTAGCCTGGTTGACGCTCTTCCTTGTTTCAATTCATCTGATTATTCTAATGTACATCAGACCTACGGTCCCCTGTCTGATGAAGCCCCAACCGTTAAGGGGAAGTATTTGTCATCTCAGCACCTGGTTTCAGGAACAAAGTACTCACCTCCTGGCCGCGTAAGCTGTTTCAAAATAACCTTTGTTCAGGGATCCCAGAGGGCTCAGTGCAGTCCTGACTGTCCTGCAAGCTGGCTGAGCGGCGGGGGTAGGGAATTCAGGTGATCAGGACTTCCATAGTTGCCATGGAGACCATCAATCATTTGAGGAAGCCTGCTGGGAGGGAGTGGGGTGAGAAACCATGAGAAAAAATCATCCACCTTTTAACGATTTGTTAGCACCTAATGCAGCCATCAGGCTTGCACTTTTGGAAGTGGTTATTTGGAGCACTTGATTCTGGAAATAGAAGGAAAGCTAAACATTGTAACTTCCTTTGGCAAATACATCTAATTTGTGCATCAGAGATCTCTCACAATTCTTTAAAGGCCCTCAGAGCCTGAGGCTAATTAGGGCAAGGGGCGGTGCTCTTTTCCATGGTGGGCCCATTGGGCCATATACACACCTTGCAGGCTGTAGGGATTCCTGGCTGCCATGGGGAATCCCATTCTTGGGGTTTCTGTTTACAAGCCTAGCTATAGGCTGCTAACCTTTCAGGCTCTCACCAAAGTGTGCTCCCTTCTGTTGAAGACCTACTATGGGTCAACGGTTTTTCCCACATCCTCTTCTTTGATTCTTTTTTTTTGTGACAGAGTCTTGCTCTGTCACCCAGGCTGGAGTGCAGTGGCACAATCTTGGCTCACTGCAACCTCTGCCTCCCAGGTTCAAGCGATTCTCTTACCTCAGGCTCCCGAGTAGCTGGGATTACAGGCATGCACCACCACGACCAGCTATTTTCTATATGTTCAGTAAAGACTGAGTTTTGCCATGTTGGCCAGGTTGGTCTAGAACTCCTCACCTCAAGTAATCTGCCCTCCTTGGTCTCCTAAAGTGCTGGGATTACGGGTATGAGCCACTGTGCCCAGCCCTCTCCTTTAATTCTTATGAAACCTTCGTAAGGTGGATGTTGTCAACCCTATTTTATGGATGAGGAAACAAAGGGCCAAGAATTGAAATGACCTCTTCAAGATCACAGAGCTAATAACTGTACAGCAGGGTATCCACCCCAGCTGAGGGTGAAAATTACGTCAGTTCCATCATGGCACCCTCTCGAAGGAGCTGATGCAGGAACCCGTTCTGTGCTATTCCTAATAGCAGTCACTCAGGGCATTGCCTCATCAGCACCTCCTATGGCCATCTTGGGTGTCCGTGTCCACTCCGTGTCTCAGCACTCTGTAGCTGTCATCAGTTTGATGCATCTCCCCTTCCCTAGGTGAACCGACCCGGGCTGTCTCACCTGTAACACAGGTGAGGGGTTAGGGAGGAGGTGAGGAGTTAGGGAGCTTGCCTGTTGGCCACCCGAGGCACTGCCAAGAGCCAGATCCATTCCTTTAATCCATTGACCCTGGAGTTTGGGAAGAGCTTCCAATCTGAAGCATAGGACTCTGAAATAAAAATAATTGCACTTTGGTTGCTTTTCTGGATAATCTACAGATTTGTAAGCCTAGAAAATGAGACACTGCCATTGAACTAAATTTGAGAATTCTGTAAGGCCCTGGGGTAAGTCCAGATGCCCCGAGGAAGTGACCAAGGCCATCATGGTGCTGTTGCTGACTTAAGCTTGAGTTTCTTGACATGGGTATCTTTTTCCTGTGGGGAGGACTCCATAGCCAGGCTGGTGCCAGCCAGGACTTGGGTGCCCTTTTCCCTGGCTGCTTGTCTGCTTAGGCTCTTTCCAAGGCTTTAGTTCTGCCCGTGTCCCTAAAGAAGGACCATCTTATGAGAGAGAGAGGGAATGCCAGAGCCTCCTGGTTCAACATCTCATTACAATACCCGTAACACCTTTGACCTTAGAGTCCCTCTCTTCTTCTAGAGCTACAAAGAACACCAGAAAGGGGTGTGGCAGTGGTAGGGACTCCAGACAGACTTGGTTCCACCAGGCTTTGGAGGGAAGTCATGTACCTCTCAGCCTCATACTCCACATCTGCAAAATGGGAATAGGAAGGTCCATGTTGCCAGGGTAAGGAACGAGGCATGTTTAGTACTTGTCTACAAGTAGGTATTCCATAAGTGGTTACTATTATGCTTGTATAATAATAAACTTATTACATAAATCTAACTTTATAGAGCTTCTGGGAATTGGAAGGGCTTAGCTCTGATGTTCCCTTCCTCCTTACCTCAGCCAGGAAGGATCCCCCTTTTCCTCCCTCCTGCAGGTCTTGTCTTGCCTGACCGTAGAATCTAATACCAACCTTGTGATTGTCATCTGAATATAGACTGCATCTTATCTGCTTAATAGATTGAGGCTCATAGAGGTTAAGGGCTCAAGATCGCAAGCTGGTTAGTGGGGAAGCTGGAGTTCAAACACTGACCCATATTCCTTATCTCAGCACAATGGGAACAATAGCATTAAGTGCCAAGTTTCAGAAACTCACATGAAGACTCTTCTTTTGCTTTCGCTTAGAGGTGGGAATGAGAGGGTCTGAGCTGTCCCATGTTGGGCATAGGGAACTGGACAGGCCTGCTGGTCTCTAGCACACAGCATATTTTACAGGGAACTTACCAACTTTCCACTTTCCCAACCGGAGAAGGGTTTAGAAACAGCCCCTAGCGATATGGGTGTAGAAACTCCTGATAAAGTATAGCCATGGAGAGGAAGTGCTCAGAGGTGCTGGGCCAGCAGGAAGTGGGAGCTGTTTCTAGCACAGAGGATGTGGCTCAAGACAAGGTATAAGAAATGAAAGTCAAGAAAGAAGTAGAAGTGGAATATTGAGGTGCCTCGAGCACAAGGAAGTGGCTTTATTGGCCAAGGTGGAAGGACAAAACAGCATTGCAGCAAAGATTTTGGGTGGGTGTGGAAGCCATTTTTCCTCTTGTAGCGGCTGCATGAGGGAGGTGTTGGAACCTGGAGATTAGACATCTGGTGTATGGAGATTCTCAGTGAACTCTCATGGGGACTACGTACAAACCACCTTGAGGAAAAATTGAACCTGTGAAGGCAAAGAAACATTGATTTCAGTGAGGTTTAGTTGACTGACTTGCTTGCATTTTAGTCTTACAGCTCTGCAGGATGTGCTGGTGAGCCGGGAGCTACTCTGGGGAGGCAGCTCTGGTTTTCCTTAGTGTTGAGGGGTCTACCAGCCGTTGAGCACAAATGCTATACTGGGGTTTACAGAGAGCAAATAATTTCATCCTCACAGTAACTCGTAAACTAGGCAAATGCTATCACCCACATTTTACGGAAAGGAGGCAGCTCAGAATCACAGTATTTAATTAACTTGTCCAAAAGTAGAGTTCAGCTGGCAAATTGATGTGAACCCAGGTCTCTCTGATCCAGAATTGAGATTCTTTCTGCTAGGTGGCTTGTCCATATACAGGTCTTGCTGGGAAATTTTTCTCCCCTACCTATGAATGAGAAGCATAATCAGTGGCCACTTTGTGGGTCAAGGGTCCCTCTGAAAATCAGATGAAAGCCACTACGGAAGAGTGCATATGCCCCACAACTTTAGGGAACTGAGGGCCCTCTGAGGTGCATCTAGAAGTCTCTTAATGTCTGTGGAGCCCAGCTCAGGAACCCTTGTGATAAGGGAAAAGGGAACCAGAAGATGTCAGAAAAGAAAGAATTTTTAATGGAAACAGATTTAAAAACTGCATTGTCAGTACAGCCTACACACTCTGAATTTGTTGCCTTGAACATAACAAGCTTACATAAACAGGCTTCCATTACCTTATATGATAAATGTTCTTGTTTGTAATGTGCACGTGAAAATGGACAACTCATTTGAACATTCTATAGGTAGATGTTGTTTTCCTACCATAAAAGCCAAAACATCAAATAGCTTAAAACAATATACTGGGAAGTTGACATGATAAAATAGCATCACTTCCTTTTCCTTTACTACTCAGGTATTTTTCCCTTTTCAGGTGCTGTAGGGATGACTTCCATGCTATCACCCAGACTCACTTTACACTATGGCTATAGTCATCTTAAAGAAATTTGCATCTCATTGGAATATAGTCCTTTGTATGTGTTTTCACTAAATTGATTATTTATTTTATACTCCCTTCCAATGATCCTTAAAAATGCTCATGCACTGAGAATCACCAATGAACAGAGATCATCCAACCTGACCTCCTTTACTTTACAGATGGAAAAACTGAGGAGCTGAGAGTTTAAACCCCAGGCACTCGAGAAGTACCTATGAAATGTGAGGCCAGATGGAGTTTTCATTCTGTTCCAAAGTCCTGGCAGGGTGGGTATCTTCAGTGGGCCAGGGAGCCACACAGGCTTTGCTAGCAGTGAGGGGATGGTCATCGCGAAGGAAGGGTGCTCTGGTCCAAGATGGAGGTAGGACCCACCTGTGCCTCTCAGGATAAGCGTCACCAACCCAAACCCGATGGGGAGCATCTCTAAGATGAAGTGAAGTCTGAGTGGGGAGGGCAGGGGGACAGAAAGGTCCAGAGACTCAGAGACTTGGGGGACAGGGAGAGGATGGTGCAGACCCTCCAGGAAGAGACTCAGGGACCCCTAGCTGTTCCCTGAAGGAGTACTGGTGTGGGTTGAAATGTGACTTGATGGGAAAAGGGAAAAAAAATGTAGTTTAGCCTTAGGCCTCTATGGATGTTTGGGACCATCTGGGGAAGGGGGGAACTTAGCTGTCAATATGTGTGAAAAGCCTGCCTGAGCACATTTTGGACCAGGTACTGTGGGAAGTTATAAAGGAGTAGAAGTCAGGGTCTCCACTTTCCAGCTTCTTAGCCACAGAGGTTGATGTGGTTAGGTGTCAAATTTAGCCACTTAACCTTTCGTACTGTGATTGGCATTTTCAGGCATTTCCTCCTTTTTAGTTGGATGAAAACCTGGGTTGTAATCCAGTTTGGCAACCATCATCTGGGTAGCTTGGGATAACTGAGTCCTGTGACCTCTTGAGCCTCAGTTCCCTTGCCGGCCAAATGCACCTCCTTCCTGTCCCCAAGAAATTAGAAGTGACTTGTTTAAAGAGTTAAATGATAAGTCGTATCAGAGGCACAAAAGACCCTGGCTGTCTTCTGAACATGCTTTGACTACAGCCACGTTCAGAGCATGATCACGTGCAAAGACAGGGTTTGTGTTTCTGGAGAATGGACTGAACGTTTCGGAAGAAGCAGGGAGGGAGACACAGACACAGTGTCCTCCCGGTGCGGGGAGGGCTCCCAACCTAGAGGCAGGTCCACTGTAGCTGCCAGCAATGCTTTTCCGTAGAAATGAGTTCACCTGATGTCAGGATGCCTTCAAATGGGAAACGATTCTCACTCTTTTACCTCCAAGGTTGTCGAACAGACTTCTGATTATCAGTTGGCTTCCCAGCGTAATTTGTCTACACGGAGCAAATGTTTGGTCACAGGAAGTAAGTGCTGGTCAACTTGGTGGTCATCTTTTGTTTCAGTTAAAAATTATACATTGGCATTCTGGTTTCTCTGCTTGGTTTCCTGTGAGTTGCTTGGTGTGAGGCACGCACAGCCGCTGACCCCCAATGCCCCTTCCACACCCTGCACCACTGTCTCTTTCTTCCCAGCCGCTGTGTCTCCCATCTTCACTGACCATACACAGGGGCTCAGAGCCAGTTTTAACTCTCAGGAGATGACTGTGGGGCTCAGCTGAGTCCTCAGAGCTGTGTCCTATTGCAGGTTCCTGAAAGTAGGAAGTGTGACCACAACCATAGCCCAAAGGCCTGTTGACACTCAACAATGCTAACTGAATGAATGAATGACTTAATGCCTGGGCACAGGTGGAAAGAGAATAGAGGGTAAAGCTCTGGCATTAGGGTGGGGAAGTTCCTATTTGAAGTTGGTGGAAGGAGTAATATGCCAAGGTCGCTGCCTGGTCTCTTTCACTGTCCCTGCATGGTTGTAGGAATGCCAACATGTCCTTGTTTACACAATGAAGCAGGTGGAGTTGGGATCTTGGAATCATGGAAGGGAAGGTACAATATCATGAAGATTTCCGTGCACACTTTAACATTCAACTCTAAAGTCAATACAGTTCACGGAGTTTGCATAGATAATCCTAAAACTTATATGCAAGTGTAAAGGACCAAATGGAGAAAATTTTAATGGAAAAAATATGCTGTGGGATTTGCTCTCCAAGCACTGACTTATTAAAAAGCCATTGTCATGAAGACAGTGCAGCATCGAGGCAGGAACAGAAAGCAGATCAATTGGACAGACGGGCCAAAAGGTCTGCTGGTCTAGGACAGAGGCAGGGTTACATGTCAGTGGGAAACATTTGCTGTTTGGGACATTTGGTTATCCAAATGGGAAAAAAAGTTAAATTAGCTCCTTACCTCACAACAAATAAATATGTCAATTCAGACAGATTAAAGATTTATTCACAAAAGTGGAAAGATAGAATACCTTCCAACGCTGGGTAGAAAAGCATCTTAAACAAAACACAACAAGCAAAGGCCGTAAAGGCAACATTCATACATTTGATATGAAAACTACAATTCCTATGTCAAGAAAGATAAAGATGACCATATATTGGGGGAAAGTATTTACAACGGATATAACCAATAAAAACAAGTGCTAAGAATATGCATGTAGGAAAACAGTATAGCAGCTCCTCAAAAAGTTAAATATAGAGTTACCATATGAACCAGCAACTCTGTTTCTGTGTATATACCCCACAGCATTGAAGGGAGGGACTCAAATCAATATGTGCCCACCAGTGTTCGCAGCAGCGCTATTCCTAAGAGCCAAAAGGTGGAAACAGCCCTAGCGTGCACCAATGGATGAACAGGCAAAGCAAATGCACAGTATCCAGACAACGGAATACTCTCCAGCCTTAAGAAGACAGCACATTCTGGCCGGGCGCTGTGGCTCACACCTGTAATCCCAGCACTTTGGGAGGCCGAGATGGGTGGATCATGAGGTCAGGAGATTGAGACCATCCTGGCTAACATGGTGAAACCTTGTCTCTACTAAAAATACAAAAAAAAAAAAAAAAAAGAAAAAGAAAAAGAAAATGAACCAGGCATGGTGGTGGGCACCTACAGTCCCAGCTACTTGGGAAGCTGAGGCAGGAGAATGGCATGAACCCAGGAGACAGAGGTTGCAGTGAGCTGAGATCATACCACTGCACTCCAGCCTGAGTGACAGTGCAAGACTCTGTCTCTAAATAAATAAATAAATAAATAAATAAGTGACAGCACATTCCTACACATGCTACAGCACAGATGGACCCTGAAGACATCATGCTAAAGTACAATTATGCACAATTACGCTAAGACAGTGTACATGAAGGAAATGTTGTATGATTTCACTTATATGAGATACTTAGAGTAGTCCAATTCATAGACACGGAAAGTAGAATGGTGGGTTCCAGGGGATGAGGGAGAGAGAAACGGCGAGTGAGTGTTGAATGGGGGCAGAGTTTCAGTTTGAGAAGATGAAAGAGTTCTGGAGGTGGAGAGGGGGGGTGGTTGGTCAACCACACCAGTGTACTTAATGCCACTGAGTTGTATCCTTAAAAATGGTTGAAATGATACATTTTATATTATGTATATTTTACCACAATGAAAAAATAAATGAAGTACTGACGCATGTTACACCATGGACGAACCTCGAAAACATGCATGCTAGGTGAAAGAAACCAGACACAGGAGATCATACATCGTATGACTCCATTTCTATGCAACGTCCAGAACAGGCAAATTTAGAGGGACAGAAAACAGATGCATGGTGGCCAGGGTCATGGAGGAGCGAGGGGCCCTGGGGCTGCGGGCTAAAGTGTTTCTTTTTGGGCTAATGAAAAAATCCTAAAATTGGTTGTGGTGATGGACACACAGCTCTGTGAATATTGTCAAAGTTACTGGAATGTACACTTTAAGTGGGTGAGTTGTATGGCACGTGAATTATATCTCAATAAAGCTGTTACAAAAAAAGTTAAAAAAAGAATATATAAATAACCCTTTCAAAATTAGGAAAGGCACACAACAAAGAGAAAACCGGGCAAAGAATAGAGGGGGAAACTTGATAGGCCAGTAAATATATGAGAACAAGTTCAGCCCAGGGAAATGCAAATCAGAGCAACAGTGAGATTCCGTCTCACCCATCAGGCTGGCAGGAATTCAAATCCTTTCATCCCCAGTAACAGGGAAGACGTGAAGCAACACAAACCATCGCGAGTTGCTGTGTGGAAACGTAAATTGGTACAGACTCTTTGGAGAGCAATTTGGCAATATTTGGCAAATGGGGAGAACCGCACACTTTCCACTCAGCAATTGTACTTCTAGGGATGCACCCCAGAGAATTTCTCATGCGTGTGTAGAAGTTCTGTGTAAAAAGATCGATGTGGCACTGTAATATCAAAAACATTGGAAACATCCTAAATATCCACCTCAGGACATGGATAAATGAATTGTTTATGAAGCAGTAGAATACTATACAGCAGTTAAAATGGACTGCCTGTGTACTATATTCATATGGATGGATCTTTCAAACAAAACATTGAAAGGCAAGTAGAACACCCCACTTATACAATGTTTATAAAACAGGCAAAACCACATTTACATAATTTATAAACAGGACTTCCTCAGCTCTACCTGTATTCTTCTGTAGATCTTTTTCTTCTCGAAAATGAAAGGTCTGAAGCAAGTGTGTCAAAAGGTTAAGAATGATTAAATCTCATAGATGTTGATATGGTGTTTGTTATATCATTTTATACTTTTCTATATGCTTGAAACAATTCATAATTCAAAGAACATTTTAAAGACCTACATGAGGGGAAGAGCACACAGTGGGACCTGTCAGGGGAGTGAGGCGAGGCAGAGCATTAGGATAAGTAGCTAATGCATGTGGGGCTTAATACCTAGGTGATGGGTTGATAGGTGCAGCAAACCACCATGGCACACGTTTACCTATGTAACAAACCTGCACGTTCTACACATGTATCCTGGAACTTAACATTTAAAAACAACAACAACAACAACAAAAAACCTATACAGTGCTGTGTATTTGAGGTCACGTGCATGATTTTGGAAAGCTTATATGCTTCCCCACACCTCATTAATGGTGACCCAATTGGGAAGTCTGCCCAGGTCAGATGGGTCACTGCCTCTGGGGGTCTGGAATTAGCCTCTGCAGTTGGTCAGCCAGCAAAGCCTTTCCAAGCGTTCCTGGTGCGAGCCACTTGGGGGCACATCCTGGGTCCTGCCCAGCTTTGTGCTTTTGGTCCTAGCATGGCATGTGGCGTAAATGCTTAGGTGGGTGAACCCTCCCCCTAAAAAAACACACAGATAGGAAATGTAGACCTCAACCTGAGGACCTGTATGAAGCTTAGAGGGAGGAGGGTGTCTTAAAACCTTCATGGGCTCTGCCTGGTAGATCCCAAAGTTATCCTTATAAGATGTGTGGCTTCGGCCCACTGTTTCAGACTGAAGTGTAAACGTGTTACGGGACTCACCTTGATAGGGCCACTCACTCTTTCTTGGAAGATACTTCTTAACTGTGTGTGAGGTGATAACCAATCTGAAGGGTGACCATCGGGAATTACAAGGAAGCAGCACTCATCAAAACAGCAATGTGAAACTCCTCTGCACCGCTTTCTTACAAATGGCAATAACTGTTGAAGGAGGCCAGTGTGTTTCCCTGCTAGGGTGGGATGAGATGCTGGGCTTTAGGTGGCAGTGGCAGAAAGAAAGAATACTTCTATTTTGCTGAAGTGGTTCTTTTCTTGGAGTGAGTAAGGGGTAGTTGCTAGTTAACAGAAACAAAGGACGACATAGTAGTACAGAGAGAGCACCTGGGTGTGTGTGCCGTGTGCATATGTGAAGAGAGGCTGTTTCCCTCTTCATACAGAATTATTTGATTTTGCCCACATGTATATAGGGACATGCTTGATGCACTGTCAGTGAACCCGTGACTGTGTCATTTCTGGTCCACCAGAATATATCAGGCATGTTCTCAACCGAGCGCCAAGTACCATGGAAAGCCTGCAGTCAAAATCTTTGCTATCTGTTACTCTGGTGAGGAAAGTCAGTAATGATCATAACCTTAGCTGAGATCCAGACAGAAGATGACCAGTGCTGACGGCTCCTCCCATGGGTTCGCTTAGGCTTTGAGGGATGTCTTCAATTTTTTTTTTGAGACAGTCTTGCTCCTATCACCTACACTGGAGTGCAATAGCGTCATCTCGGCTCACTGCAACCTCCGCCCCTACAGGTTCAAGCGATTCTCCTGCCTCAGCCTCCCAAGTAGCTAGGACTACAGGCACGTGCCACCACGCCCAACTAATTTTTTTGTTTGTAGTAGAGACGGGGTTTCACCATGTTGATCAGGCTGGTCTTGAACTCCTGACCTGAGGTGATCCATCTGCCTCGGCCTCCCAAAGTGCTGGGATTACTGGTGTGAGCCACTGGCTGAGAATGTCTTCAATGTAATGGAGAAAATCTGAAAACAGTGCCCAATGATAGTGTGGAAGGATGTGATAATATTTTAATATGGACTTTATGCACATATTTGCTTTTATCTGAGTAATTAGGGCTAGCGAAAGGTTTCATGAGTATTGAGCACGTAGTAACAGTGCATGAGCTGAATAGTCAGGCAGCTGGCCTGGATGCACTGGGGCTTTTTCTTTTCAGTTCACTGGAAGTCGAGTCTTCTTTCCATAAGGTCTATGGTGCTGAACAATAAGATTGGTTCTAAACAAATTAGAATGTCTAAGTGTTCAGCCCAAGTGTACTAGAAAAATTACTTTGGTAGAACACTTACTTTCTCCTGAAATGCTGTTGGGAAAATAGTTGCTTTCAACTGGCCTTGCAGAGTCTTTGAAAACATTCTCAGTGCTGCCAAAGCTTTATTTAAGAATGCCACAAATTTTCTCCCACCCTCCATTCTTACCAGTGGCGACAGTGAGATATTACAAAATGGAAAGTATCATTTATTTTTAATTGTAAAATACTTTGAGTGTAATATTTCTTTTGTGATATTAGATTAGTCATATGCCACTATTTTCTATGGCAAAAATGACAATCACTTTTGCACCACCCTAATAATTGACCTCTCCTTTAAAAAACAACCCATCCCCAGGAGAGATGGTTTAGTAGGATTCTTCTTCTTTTTTTTTTTTTCACATAGAGACAGGGGTCTCCCTATGTTGCCCATGTTGATCTCAAACTCCTGAGCTTAGGCAATCCTCCTGCCTTGGCCTCCCAAAATGTTGGGATTAAAGGCTTGAGCCACGGCACTAGGCCTGTTTAGTAAGATTCTGGCCCTCGATGATCCCGTGGGGAATTTTTCTCTTCAAGTGTCACATGTCAGATACCTGTTAAATGGTAAGTGGGGGCTGCGGGGCTAAGGGAGGGTGCCTGGCCTGTGTCTGAGTAGGAGGGTCCACTTATACCAGGCCGGGTGCAGCCACGCTGAGGCGGGCAGGTGGTGGAACCCCCTGCAGACCGCAGGGTCCGGGCACTGGTCCTCGCTGCTTCCAGGGGTGGAGTCAATGTCGGAAGCCCACAGAGAAGTCAGAACGTGTGACTGGAATGAAAAATTGGGATTAAAAATGCAGAGCCGTGTCTTTAGTTCATTCTTTGATCCCAGCAGTTAACATTAATTTCTCTTCTAAGTAGGTGATTTGAATGCAGCTTATCAGATTTTTTTTGGAGTCTCTGTGGTTCTTTTTGTGCAGCTTTCTTTCTTTTTCTTTTCTTTTTTTTTTTTTTTTTTTAACTTTTTTCCCCACTTAGTGCTTAAAAAAGGCACGACTTTGAGAAAATAGTCATCTCTCTGGGATTCATCTCTGCTGAAGTCATCAGAAGCTGCACCCACAATGGAGCAGGAATTGGGGAGCGGGCGGTGGAGGGGGGCTCTGCTTGCATCAGAGACAGAGTTCCTGCTCCTGGTCCCACAGAGTGGCTGTAATATGACTTGGCCTGCATGCCCTTGGCTGTCTTTGCTTGGCATCCAAACTGGCAGTGTGGCTGCCTGTGTGGGTTTCTCCCTGGCCCCTGGCACAGGCTCTCTCTCTCCTTGTCTGCTGGGACAGGCGCTTCCTAAGAGATGTCTGGTCCTTTGGGTCTGGGACCTGATTGCCCTCGGAGCTCACCTGGGTCTTCTCTCTGGCCTCCTGGATTCTCCAGTTTGCTTATGAGTGTGTGAGGTTTCCGGGCTCCTTTCCTGCAGCCGGCCTTGCCTCCCTGTGGTTTCCTGCCTCTCCTCGCTCCCTGATCTCTCTCCCGGGGAACTCGCTCTTCTGGGCGCTGTCCTCCTCCTCCTCCAGCCTCCCAAGTGTGGAGGTCCCGTGGCTCCGTCCTCAGCTGACTCCTTTGCATGCTCTGCATTTCTCCCCTGGATCCCATCCACACTATGTGTCAGTTTTATTTCTATGCAATACTCTTCTCCCTCCTTCCTGTCTGGCAGCCCACAATTCTGTTTCCCACTGAATTTTTCCATCGAGATGCCCTCTCAGCCCCAGAGCCCCTCACCCCTTGCCACTGTCACACCCCCCATCCCGCGAGGCCCCATGAGGCTTTCCTTTCTCCTTCTCTGACGTCTGCCCCATTCTATCCTTCCCTCTACCTGCTGTCTCACCAGCATAGCCTTCACGCTTCGCAGGGGCTTCAAAGCTGCTCCCCGATTTCCATCTCCACTCCCTCCAATTTATCCTGACTGTAGCAGCTTTCATAGTGTCTCCCAAAGAACCCCCCACCTCCCTGCATGGCTTTTGAGTAGGTTAAGAGATGAAACATTGAGTAAAGATGGCGGTGTCTTTATTCCTGACAGACATCACATTGGCAGATATGACTTTGCATGCAGTGGCTAAGTGCTTGGCTGTGCTGACCTCAGTTTAAGTGACTTAGCCATCCAGTCTTTGCAGCAGTAACCCAGAGCAGGTGTCCGCCACTGGAGGGCTGGCCCAAGGATGACTTCCTGGAGCAGGGTGATAACAGGCCAGAGCAGCAGCAGAGAACTCCCATTTTTCACCAACAGGCTCACTCCAGAGAGGAAAAAGAAGACCAGAGCTGAACCAAGCTTGCCCAGTCATGCATTCTAAAATACCAACTGGACGGGCACTCTCTGTTCCTAGGTGGGCGGTAGGAAAGGCTACTGAAAGGAAGCATCCAGAGAGGGAAGAAGCATTTCTCCTCCTAGGAGAACCAACCAACCTTGTAAAGTCTGCCTGCTGACCCTGATCTCCTGCTCAGATACATTCAAGCCCTCCATTTTTGTGCCCCCAGTTTTATTCTCCCAAAGAGAATAGTCTCCCAAGCTCCATTTTTGTCCAGATTAGCCAAAGGCCAATACCATTTGTCTTGTGCTTTTCCTCCTTTGTCTATATTTAAATTGGAGTCATTGAAAGTTTACAGAGACTTCAAGTTCAAGTTCAACCACCATAACAATCACTGCAGTAGCAATTCTCAATCCCAAGCTCCCAAGATCCCACTGTGGGCTGAAGCAGGGCACTAGATGCTTTAGAAGTGCACTTTTGTTTAATTCTCAAGTATAGAAAACCCAGCCTGCCTGACTTCAGCAGTAGAGAATTTATTGGGTCATGTAATTAAACAGTTTTTTAGACCCAGCTCCCTCTATCCAGGCTCAAAGAAGGTTACTATAAGTGATATCTATCTCTCCACTGCTCTCCATACTTGGTCCATGGACCCATTTTCGGGTCCCATGTAGTTCTAGTATTGCACACAACAGTGACAAGCCCCTCATCCTCTGTAAACCATACACAGTGGTGACAAGCCCAGCGTGCTGTCTAGAAGGGCACACAGCAGTGATGGCCCCAATGTCCTCTGTGGGGGTGACACACAGTACTGGTGACTCCCACATCCTCTAACGGAGGATGCACTGTGGTGAGAACACCTTGTTCTCTCATTCTTATCCTCAGAGAAAGAGCAGGTGATCTTTCCTCGCCATCAAACAGGACTGACTTTGTCTAATTGACCCTAGTGAGCCTGGCCTGGGCCCTCTGCGCATCCACAGACCCACTGCTGTCACTGGGAGGTTCAATGTACCAGTTAGTTTAGCTCCAACCCCAGGTTACTTGGTGAGTAATTCACAAGGGAAGGGCCATTTCTTCAGAGGCAACTGGAGGCCCTGTTTGCTGTAAGAAGAAGTGGTGCCAGGTGGGGGGCGGGGTGGGGGGTGTATGGAGGAGTGGTATAAGCACCAATCACTGCAGCACCTCTAATGTGCCCTTGCACTTCCTCGGGGGAGCTTGCTTCAGTACAGGGTCTCACCCAGCAGGCCTGGAGTAGGGCCTCCCACCCACTGGAGATCCAGGTTTGTCACAAGCTCCCAGGTGATGCCCGTGACCCAGACCACACTTCCAGGAGCAAAGCACTCCAGTGCCCAAGGCCATACAATTAGCAGACGACAGAGCTGGGACTTGAACCCAGTCTGATTGATTCTACAGTCTGGGTGCCTCCTACCACTGCCTGCATCTCTGTGAACACTGCCCAGGTCCCCCTGAGGGAAGTGCTCCTTTTCCTCAGAGCCCCATTGGCGTCCTGTATGTCTTTTACAGTGCCAGTGTTCCATGTCTCAGTGTGGTTATTTGGGTAGGCCGTACAATGCACTGCAAGTATTACTGTTGCTCACTTTTTTCCCCTTGAACTTCTCAACTAGAATCCTATGAGAAGGTGGGACTGTTTTCCAGAATGTTGCTTTAATGAGGTCAGGGTAAAATCCCTTCCCCTGCTTCTGGTAACCGTCTTGCCAGCCAACTATTCTGCAGATTCCTCTCTCTGGTCACAAAGGAACTGTCTTAGGGGCCAACCATGGATGGAGAGATCTAATCACGCACTGGTAAGGACATTTGGTCTCCTCCTAGTGCTCAGCCCTATGCCTGGTACTCTTGAGCAGGACCCAGACAAGGAAAAAGGCATGAAGAGATTGGCCCTGCCCACAACAATCCACTTAGGGAGAGCAGAATAACCCACATGAAACCGTGGTGAACAAGATGAGACAGCCTGATAATTAAATGCTAATTTGAAGGACTAGAAGTGATGTTGGATTCAGAGGCAGAAGAGATTCAAGAGAGCTGGAATAGGCGAGAAAGATTCCGCAGAGGAGAGACCTGAATTGAGTTTTGAGAGGGGGACAGGATTTGGAGGGGGCAGAGGTCATTTTAGGCCAAGGAAACCACTCAGACACTGCCTTCTTCGTGTCTAAAAGACAGAACCCCTCTGTGGCACTGTTTGTGTTGGGCACACTGACGACATGACAGGTAACCTCCAAAGCTGCCAAAATGACTTGATATTTATTCAGACTCTAAAGTAAATTGGCCTATTAAATCAGTTGTAAGGAATCGTATTTGGACAGTGACTAGATTTGAAGGATCTAGTTATTTTGCAGTTAAAGAAATCTCGGCATTCATTTCCTCTACATTTAGGGGAGGAGGATCCGTCCATCGATAATATGCACAGGCCTTGGCTGGATGCTGGGGAACATGGGGCAGCCGGGGTGGAGGGAACTAAAAGGGAGTGTTAAGATACAGAGATGCATGGATTTGGGGAACCTGTCAACAGCAGGGAGAGATATCCTCCATTCCCCAAATGTTGGCATGTGAGGAAGGTCTAGGCTATTTCACAGTAACTGGGAACTTTTGCGGGGTTTAAAGGAAGAAAGGTGGAAACTTTGAGAGAAAGAAGGAGGTCATTGCTGACACCAAAGTTGGGATACACGGAATGGTGTTGGGGAACGGCACAGGATTGAGATGTGAGGCCATCAGCAGAGGGCATGACCTAGAGGGAGGTTTCCCTGCTGGCACTGACTGGGTCAACTTCTCCGTAGAGTTCTCAATGGTCTGGGTGAAATAAGGAAGAGTATGGTATGGTTTCTTCCTAAATGCGGTCAGCTTACAGCCTTTTATTTTTGAAAATTGCTGTTTCTTTTATGAAATGATGGGGATAGTGGTCCCTCAAAAATAGCCTTCCTTGACAAAATTAAAAGTTAGAAACTCCATGCAGCTGTCAGATTAAAATAAATAAATAAATAAATAAATAAGTGATCTATACAATCTAAAAGCCAGGGAACCAACTGATGGCCCAAGAACACAGAGAGAAAAGGACGGACAGGAAGGGGCCAGTTGGTGGTAACCTTGTTTATTATTTATTTATGTATTCACTCATTCATTCATTCACTCAGCAAACACCCACTGGCCTGGAAGTCTTGTTTAATTTGAGCTACTGCAGACTTCTGTGGAGACTGGGGCAAGCAGTGCTGGTCCTTGAGAAGGTGAATCTTAGGCTGTATTTGTGCTGGTCTTAGAGGAGAAGGCAGAGTCAACGCCCCGTGAGGCCCTCCTGGAGCCTGGTTTGTGTTGATCAGAGGGGGCTGCCTTCACGGGTCGTGGCCCCCAGGATAAGCAGCGGGAAGAGGGAGGAGGAGAACCAGGAACCAGAACAAACCTTTTAGCCCCTAGGGAACGTCCAGATTGAAGAGGTGTAAGGGAGAATCACACCAGAGGCTCTTTGAGTGAATTTGGGTCCAACAGTGAATATTTACTGAACACTTAGCCTGATCAGGACGCAGCACTGGATACAGCCTAGGTTACTGAATAACCACACTTATTTCATCACAACAAGTAGTGTTTAAAGGGCCAAATGAAATCAAGAAGTGGTCCAAAGTCACTACTTTCTATTTTCAATTGCTTTGGGGCATCAGTTATTGAGAAGGATGCCTGGGTGAATTTGGAGTGTCAGATACACTTGTGTGCATGTATGCAGAGTGGTGGCGGGAAACCTGTATGACCAGCCTGGGAAGGATGTGGTGTTCCTAACGTGGAAGGGGCCACTAGGATTATGAGAGCCAAGTTGAAGTCTGGGGACCCATTCTGGCTTTTGAAAATTCCACTTGCATGACTGATGTGGTTTATGCCAGGGATGCCAATTATTGTGCAACTCATTGCAAAATTCTGCCTGGTCAAGTCAGTGCAGCTCAGGTGGTGAGGGGCATGGGATTTAATGCCCAAATGTTTAAGACCCAGGGGCCTGAGTTTGAGTCCTGACACCATTTCAGAGCTGGGACTCCGTTACGACAGCTTACAGAAGCAGGTCTGGTCACAGACTGGCTCCGGCCCAAGTGGGGGGCGGGGTCTGGGCTGGTGTCCTGCTTGTTTCTGGCTGGCAGTTGTGAGAACGTGAGCATCAGACATTCACACTCCCCGTCTTCTGTGCATGTGAGTGGCAGTGTGAGGAAGGTGGTTATTCTCATTTCAGTAGGAAATATGCTCTAAACACAAAAACAATCTACAAAACAAGAGGTGTGGGCGGGCCAAATGCACGTTAGTCTCAAACATGACCCCGTTAGAACAGCCACCCGACTCCCACCTGCAGTAGGAAGCCTGGAGAAAGGAAAAAAAAGGACTTAAATCTTCTCTCCAGCCCTTCAACTTGCTGGCACATCGCATTTAAAATGCGTTACTTCTCTCAGCTGGAAATTAGGATTTTCAGGTAACACATGAAAAATCAGTAAGAAAATAAATACTGCAATAGTGGGGCTAGGATCCCTGGCTGTTCACAGAAATGTTATAGAAACTAGGCAGAAAATGAGGTATTTTCCTGTGTTGTAATGCAGCACTTAATTTTTATGCTGATTATATATTTATTATTCAATGTTATTTAACACCTGTGAAATTGACTTGGTAAGACCGCAGACTGTGGGATCGGGGTGGGGGTGAGAATCCTTCACAAGTCTTAAATGGAATTAAACCCGCGTGCTTATATTAACAAGGTAACAAGAAAAAAACCGGTCTAAACAGAAAACGGCCGGAAACCCAATGAGGTCCTAAATATAGTAAGTAGGCAATAAAGGATAAATGTTTCTAGCAAATAAAAGCCAAGAAGTAAATACCAGGTAGGCTGCACCTGCCTTCCTTATCTAACCTTTTAAGAATGCTATCGCTGGTTCCTGTTTGTCCACACCTCCAGCTGAGGGGGAGGTGTTCCTGGGGGCAGATTGTGTTTGCAGTCGCATCTCTCCACGTCGCCTGCCTTCGCTGGCTCCGGCCTGGGCCTGGATGTCTTATCTTACTTTATGGGTTCACCCACTGTGGGGAGGAAGGCTAGCAAACGCAGGCTCAGGATGCGCCCTGGCGCTTCTTTATTTATTTAATCAATTTCAGCACGTAAAGGAGAACTTACTTATTTCTCAACACTTCTTTCTGTTTCCTGAAAGGCTGAAAAAAGTATGTATGTATGTATGTTCCTAAATACGTATTCAGTAAAACCGGTAGGAAACAAAGACTGGGTCGCCTGGGGGCTGTGCAGACCTACACAGTGGGCTCAGCCCTCCCTGCCCCCCGCCCCGCCCCGCCCCCGCGCCGACCTCCTCGGCGCCTCCGTTACTCCCGCACCCACGCCTCGTCCCCCGCATCGGGCCCAGGGCGCGTAGAAGCCGGCGGCGCGGCGGTGTTTCGGGTGGTGGTGGGGTGGGTAATAGAGAGAGGGGAAGGCATTCAGCGGCCCGGCAGGTGCTGCCTTCATCCGAGGCAGGCGCGGGCGGGAGACAGCCTCCGCCCCACCCCGCTCCTTAACCCTGAGCCCCAACCCGTTTACCCCGCCCGGGAGCGGCCTCCACGCCCGCCGGGCGCGTCCCGGCTGCGCCCTGACAGAAGCCGGGTGCAGCCACCTCCAACCCCCTAGGCGGCCGGGCAGGTGCAGGTGCGGGGCTGCGCTCCACCCAGCCCAGGGCTGTTGACGCAGGTGACCCGGCTCTAAGGATCCCATCGGTCCAGACCCAGCATTCTAGGGCCCTGGGGACTGGAGTTCTTGGAAACCTCGTCAGCTGAGAGAACTCAGTTTCCCCTCTGGAGAGGTTTCAGACAGCGCGGCCCCAGACCAGGGAAGCCAGAGACTAGGCGTCCCTCCAACCCCTCGCAGTGGATGAGGCTGCAGTCGGGGCCCGACCAGCCCTGACGCCTTCCCTTCCAGGTGCTCTCGGCGGGCACCACCGCCTGCGGTCTGCGTGATTCTTGTCCAGGTCTGTGGAGGGTCACAAAGCACCTCTTGTCATACAATTTTTTAAGCGCCCCTATTCTCCCTTGGCTTAGCAGGCAACTTGCCCATTGCCCATCTCCAAATTAGGTCGCCAAAATGCGCCGTGAAATAGCGGATGATGGAGGTTGCAGCCTTGGGTAAGAGCGCTCAGCTGGGTTTGTGAACAACGTGGTTGAGGCTTCTGCAGAGGGGCCTTAAGCTCTGGCCAGAGTCAGCGCTTTGAAGAACACACAGGGAATCTCAGGGATCTGCTACCTTACAAAGAAAACCGGCCTCCTCTGCAGCGCCCCCAGCCCCTCTCCCGCTTGGTGTGGCTGCAGGCCTGGGTGGGGTGGGGTGGGGTGGCGGTGGGAGCATTGCTGATGCTGTCTGTGCGGGCAGGGAGAAGCCTGGCTTTGGGTTAATGCTGCAGACAGGCCTGCGTGCGGGAGCCTTTGAAGGGCTTGCCGAGTTGGAAGCGGGAGGGTGGTTTAGTTTCGGAGAGCAGACTGCTTTCATTTTCTTGGTTGCCGTCTTCATCAAGATACTTCACTCTTTGACGTTTCCTGCCCAGAACCCTTTGAAGAAAGTCCTTTTTTGCTGAGTGTGCACTGTGCTCTAGTAAGGCCCGTTGTGCGAATCCCTTCTGTTGCCTGGCCCTGTGCTAAACGGTGAATAGGTGAGGCTGGGGTGCCTCCCTGCCTGCTGTCCCCTACCAGCGAGATCCGGAGAACCAGGGGAACCGGTGCTAGGGGCAGGACAGTGTCAGTGTCAAATGGCCTCTGAGATGGCAGTGTCTCCTCCGTGTGCCATCGCACTGTCGGAAAGAGCCTGTCCTAGTTTCAAAGAACTTGGGAAAAAAAATATTCTAAGCATCCTCAGAAGACAGGTGCTGTTGCCTAAGCACCTCTGTTAGTCAGTTGCCCCTGACTTCTAGATCTGAGCACAACTGAGTGTCTCAGCACTGTGGTCAACATGAAGAGGGCCTTCCAAGAGGGCCATGTCAGTTATGTGGTATTTAGTATCTGGGTCAAGATGAAAAAAAAAAAAAAATCACCAAAAAAGTTTTTCTGTTAGAAGGTTTCTCACCAGTAATTCTCCAAGACATACTTTCTGGTGTTTAATGAAGATGTTGAACTCTTCGCTGACGATCGACATGGGGACGATTCCCACTGAGCTCATGAAATCTCCTTGTCAGCTGCTTTGGTGGCCATGTCTGCTCTGATCTTGGACAGCATCATTTCTCTTTCTTTGTGTGTTTTCCAAACGGGAGGCGGAGGCAGGCGCAGGGCCATCTCCCCAGCCTGGTGCTTTTCCTGTGTCTGTGTGAGTGGGGTGTCATTGCGGGGAGCCGGCAATATCCCGTCTCCTGTGGTCACAGCTCACAGGCTTTTAGTGTGGTGGAGACCAGGCAAGGCAGTCGGCAGCCAGGCCAGGACCCAGCCAGGGCCTCCTTAGGTTACACTTTGCAGGGAATGTCCAGGGGAACTCCTTTAAGGAGTGCTGGGCTACTGCGGGCCTTCCCTGGGGAATGGCCCTGAGCGAGCCACTAGAGCCGCTGACTTTCCTGGTCTCCATAAAGGAGGGGCCCCGCTTCCTGCTGCAGTGGCCCTGCCCACCCCGGTGAGGACGCTCTGTGGTGCCTGGGTGTCTCAAGGCTGGGCAACAGGTGAATGGAGGAAAGAGAAGCGTGAATCTTATGTCCACTGGGTGTGCGGCGGTGAGATGCTGCTGTTTTGGAAAGGGTTGTGGCTTTGGGAAGATTTTTATAGCATTTATATAATAGCTGTTATGCTTCTGCAAATCCTCTCCCTTCACTTTGGAACTCTGTCATCCTTGGCCTGCCACCCAGGGCTGTCTTGCTGCACCTCCTGAATATTTGTGTTCAAAAATGTGGACTCGGGAGCTGGACCGTCCAGGCTGGACCCAGGCTTTGCCAATCGTTAGTTGTAGGACTTCAGTCTCTTTCTACCTTGGTTTCCTCTTTTGCCAATTGAGGATAATAACAGTTTCAACTTCACAGGGTGGGTGTGAGGGTTGAATGAGTGAATGTAAGTGAAACACTTAGGATGGGGCCTGGGAGGCACAGGCCACGTGGTGACGGTCTGCGGCAGTCGTTTCACTCCTGTGTTGTTTAGGCTGAGCCATGGATCTTAATCTAGCTAATGGTATGTGACTTGGAACTTACTTATTTTTTAAAAAAGAGACAGTGAGGGAGAAAATATAATTGACCTGTTTCACTACGAGACTGACTGGACACCCTTTGCTAAGGGATGCTCTGGGGTTCCCATTTCTTAGTGGCTTCACATTGGGATAACTGATTAACTTCATGGGAGCTTCCAGGTCTTTCGACAGCTTGGGATGGTGAAATTTTGGTTGTGTTTTAGAAGAAACTGGATCTGAACGTCGGTATCATAAACTGTTTACCCTGGCAAGGATGGCACTGAAGAGCAACCTATTCCTGAAGGTGTTGGTCTGGGTCTAGTCAGTGCTAGCTCCAAGTTCATATAAAATGCAGCTTTAGGAGATTAGCAGTCAACACACCTCCAGCTCTTTGAACATAAAACAAGAGAAAGTATGGCGGTTGTATCAGTTTCCATGCGTATCTGAGTGTAGCATGACCCGTCAAAGGAAAATCTCTGGAATACGCAAAGGAAGCCAAGGACTGGGTGGAGGCATGCTGTGTGCTTCTGACGAGTGAGTGCCGGGCAGCGGGTCAGGCTGGGATGTCTCCAGCAGGAAGCGCGTATGCGGCCCGCCAGGCTGCACCTGTTCTCACTTGGAATGCCCTTGCATTCTCAGGTGCAAGTCCTGGAGATGTTTCTGAAATTCTTTCTCCTCCACGAATCCCTTTATGGCAATAATTCTGAACTGAGAGCTCTGGGGGATGGGCGTGGGAACCTGTGAGTCACTGGAGCATGTGCTGACTCAGTGTGGCCATAGGGAAGGGCGATGGGCGATGGAGACCCCTGGTCTGCACAGCGTGTATCATGGGCTGCAGCTCACAGCAACTGCCGCATTCATAGTCTTGGGGAGACAAAGTGGTCTGAGTTGTTTTTCTAGAAACGGGAACAGGCCTGAGTCATTTATGCCTTTGCCAAATCGCTTTCGTTAGCAATTGTTCACATTTTCCAGATAATCTTATAAATATAGGCTTCTCTCAAACACATCTTTCCCCACATGGCCTGTTTTGTGACCAAAATTATGACCCAGTGTCTCTTCATTAATACCATGCCAGCTGGTAAGCCCAGAAGGACGCCAGATCGAAATTTCACAATTCTTTTAAAGGATGTGAGCAGTGACAGAGGAGAAAGATCTCAACAATGGCTGCTATTTATCCTGCAACAATCACACACATGCACCTTGCTCATGACGTTCCTCCCCTAAATGCAATCTTTATGAGAACACTGAAAAGTAGATTTTGCTTTCTGCCTTGTCCAGATAAGGACGACATGGCTGAGAGAGAAGTCAGCTTGTGGTGGACCTCAGGGTAAAGCGCTGCTGCCGTACCATTAGCTGGCTGCATTCTGTCCCTTCTCAGGCAGTGGCCGGTCCTAATTCGCCAGTATCTCTTGCTTGTGGCAATCTCCCCTGTGGGACTGACATTTGGAAACTGACTGGGGATGGGGTTGAAGGTGCGGCCAAGGAACAAGCAATGTCATCCACCCACCAAGGTGCTGCCACTTTGATCTTGGTGAGGTCGAGTCTATTTCAATCATTCCTCATGATCTCTCTCTCCTGGATTCCCTGCTGTCCCACAGCCCTCTCCCCACTTTGGAGAGCGAAGCATTCATTGCCACAGGGAAGACGTAAGGAAGCAGCACAGGGAACTCCAACCTGGCCTTTGAATTTCAGAAGAACTTAGGGTATGAGCAATACATTTGGAAGAATGCTAGCACAGAGTCAGTTTTTCTTCCTTGTTGCTCTGAGATTAAATAAAGATTCTAGAGATGGGAGAAGGGGAGAAAAGTTCTGAGAAGGTGTCTAAGGCTTTGTCTTCAGGCACAGACCCCAGCGAGTGCTGAACCCTCTGTTGGAGGGGGTGATGGAGGGTTCCCACTGAAACCCTAGACTTGCTTGAGGATTCCAAGGGGACAGAAACACCGTGTCACTGCTGAAGTTCCCTGGATAGGGCCTGGGAAAGGAGCCTTAATTCAGTCTCCCAGGTGGCAGCAGGTGGAATTGTTTCACTGGCGATTCAGGTGGACAGGCTTGGAGCAATCCTTCATATCACAGGTTCTTCCTTGTGCCTTCTCCCACCCACCTGCGGACAAGCCACAGGACTGAGTGGTGACTTGTCCCCAGGGAAGCTGGGGGGCTATGACACCTGAAGAGGGGCCATAACAGGGACAGGAGCATGTAGCAGTTGATGGCATGAGCTGGACCCCGAGACCTGATGGAATGAGAACATTTTTGTGGATACCAAAAATATATCCACTGAGAGATGAGAGTGACCAAGGGCCAGGACCACAGATGTTCCCTCTGTGCCTTCCCACTGCGTCCCCGCCTTGTCTTGGCACCAGGTGCTCTGGGAGCTTCCATGCGGCCCTCTAAAGGACTAAATGAGACTCTGAGATGAAATTGGTCATCGTGAAAATAGATAAACCGTTTTTCTCCTACAAATCTGGAGGCCAAGATTTGCAACCGATGTCTGAGTTAACCACCAATGGGTTTGCTGTCATTGTGGCATTGGGAATTAGAGGTCTTGGTCACGGGAGGGATTTTAGGTCAACCTTTTGTGACGATGGTGCAAGGCCGTGGGTTGGCAGTTAAGCACCTGAGGGTTTCAGTTCTGTCTCTGACCTTTGCTCAAAGCACAGCTTCAGCCATGGATCTGCCTCTCTGGGCCTCAGTTTCCCCATTTATAAATTAATATTGGGTCAATTATCTCTAATATCCCTTACAGTTCCAATTTTGTGGGATCGTAAAATTAAAATCAGATCCCAAATTCCTTTGAAATAGAGAAAGGCAAACACACCGTGAGCCCCAGGCCCGTTGTTGATGTGACTGACCCTCCCACGGTTCTTTCATTTAATTTATATCCCATTTTGTGTTGACTTTTTATTCAGTTCCTTCAAGTATGTGGACATGGTGACTTTGTCCCATGCTGTCCCAAGTCTCCATGGTGACATTTCTCCTAGGTGACTGTCTAGGAGCTCTTGATATTCATGTTGATCTTCTGTTCTCCAGTGTCCTGCATTTGGTCTTAAAATAGGCACATGCTTTATGATGTGCTGACCTTCTGATGTGAAGAAATCCCCAGTGTCAATGATGTTTAAAAAGGAAGCCCCAGGAAGATCACAGCATTCTTGACCCTGATGACAGCCAGTAAGCATGTGGCCTTCCTGGTGTGGCTATGTGTGGCTGGATATGAGCTTTGTACTTTTAAAAGAACCATGGAACCAGCCAGACCAAAACCAAGAGTCTTTGGTACACATGTCACACCCAAACAAAGAAACATATTTAGATCAGAAGATGCACAAATCCTGATATTCCCTATTTTCACTAATGTCCTAATTTAGGGGTCCCCAACCCCGGGCCAGCGACTGGTATGCGTCCGTGGGCTGTTAGGAACCAGGCCATACAGCAGGAGTGAGTGGTGGATGAGCGAACATTCCCTGAGCTCTGCCTCCTCTCACATCAGCATGGCATTAGATTCTCATAGAAGCACAAACCCTATTGTGAACTGCACATGCGAGGGATCTAGGTTGCCTGCTCCTTATGAGAATCTAATGCCTGATGATCTGTCACTGTCTCCCATCACCCCCATATGGGACTGTCTACTTGCAGGAAAACAAGCTCAGGGCTCCCACTGATTCTACATTATGAGTATGTAATAATAGTAGAAATGAAGTGTAAAATAAATGTAATGTGCTTGAATCATCCCAAAACCATCCCCCTCACCTTGGTCTGTGAAATATTGTCTTCCACAAAACTGGTATCTAGTGCCAAAGAGGATGGGGACCATTAACCTAATTGTTGAATATATATATTTATTTAGTTCCAAGGAATGACTGAATAAAGACACAAAGAGAATTAGGTAATACCTACCTATTGTGGGCATCTCTCAATACCTGTGTTATACACTGATAATAAATAAGAGTTCAGTGACACAAAAGGAGACTCTGTGCAAATGGCAGTACTTCTTGTGATGGGGACAGCTGTCTTCCCTGCCCTCTGCAGCATGAGAGGCCCCTCTTGGTACTCCCTGCGACCCTCAGCTCACTTCTTGCATGGCATAGGCATGCTTTCCTACAGATTCTGTTGACTTGTCTGATTTCCACACCAGATTGTGAACTCCTTTGAGGCAGGGACTGTCTTGTTCGTCATTGTAGTACCAGTGCCAAACAAAGGGTGGAGTGGAGGAAGGTTAGGTGGATGGGTGGGTGGGCGATGAGTGAGGAGCAGAGAATATGAGTAGAGGTACGGGCAGAAAAGAGTGACCATTGTTGGGCACAGTGAATTAATATCCAGTAGAAATGCATGAGATTGAAGTGCTGCAAGGAAGTTGTTTGATGGGTGGGAAATAATCCATAGAGCAAAAATACCACTGTTAGCAAGAACTGTTGACTTGCACACAAGCTCAAGGACTGTAAAGACAATTCATTATGGAAACCATACGTTTGTCCATGATGATGTAAGACATGTTTCTCCAGTTACCAACTAGATCAATGAAATAGTGTAGGAAGTCATGCTTGGTTCATTTAAAATAGATGATCACTTGTAGGAAGGATGTCTAATTTGAAACTGTTATGCTTGTTTCAAAAATACCAAACTTATTATCTTATAGCAGTGGTTCTCAAACTTGATTATACATTAGAATCACCTGGGAAGCTTAAACAACTTTCCTGATGCTGAGACTGTACCTAGACATTGTCTTAAACCCTTTTGGGTTGGGACCCAGGCATCAATAGCTTGTCAAGCTCCCCAGGTGATTCCAGTGTGCTCCCTGTGGCATCTTACCTGGGCTATAACACATGTAAGGAAACTGAACACTATAAATTGCAAGAAGGAATTGGTCCCAATAGATCAATAATTTGGCTTGGTGCTTTAAAAATGGATATTTTGAAAAAGTATCTTCAATAAATAATAGTTTAAGAACTCATACACTCTAAAAATAGAGTAAAAATGCTGTGCAAGTCAATTTTATTGTTTTGAATTCATTATTAAGTAAAACCGTTGTTTCATACCCAACTGAATTGAATTTCATGCCCTCATCGAGGTTCCTCCATTAGGAAGATAAAGGCTTTCATAGCACAGGACAGGGGTGAACGTGCCACTCATATTGGAAGCCAGCTTCTCAGATGCCACAGGTGCAGCAGGCCGAATCTTTTAATACCACTTCCACCCCTGGGAATTAAATTCATTCTCAGTGAAAAAGGATTCATAAATCCTGGCCCTGCCTTCCAAACAGTAGCATGATTTCGCCAGGGTGATAAATTGCTCCTATCAAAGCAGACATTGAGTCTCCCAGGGAAATAACGGGTTCCAACAGAACAAAGTGTAACATCTTAAGCGCTTACGAATGGGGACGAGAGCTGAAAAATCAAGTCTTGGGAAATCAGTGACTGTATTTTTTTTTTTTTTTAGATCCCTTTCAACCTCTCTTTAATTGTAAGAGGTACATAAGAGCAGATGAAATGGATAATGTGATTAACTTTAAATGAAAAAAGTCCATCATAAAAATGTCCCCCAGAGCATGTTTGTTGAAGAGGGTGGGACTGGGCTGGGTTGGGTGCTTGCTGGCAGGGTGTATGGGGTTATCTTTTATGGTCTCCCTGGCGAGCTGTGGGCAGGTGGGGAAGTCAGCTGTCAGGGGAGGTGATTTACAGAGGCCTGAGAGGCACTCCCGCCCTGAGATCCCTCCTGCTAACCGCCCTAATTACCTGCAATTCTCTCCTGAGGAGGGATGAAGTCAGAGAGGCCCTGGGGGTGACAATGAAAATGTTACCTGGACAGAAAAAAAAAAATACCCCAAAAAACACCATTAAACCATTTTCAGCTATTAGCAATGAATCTTAAATCATTCTCCCAAATAACCAGCTGGCCTGGAAGTTGGCCTAGTCATAAATGAAAGAATGGAAGTCCATTCTGGCCACTTCTCCTTTCCTGCTTTCTTCGTGTGCACCTTTTCCTGCACAGACCTTAGGTTTTACCAGATAAGGATGGTAGCCTCTTCCCCAGCTCAAAGTGTGTGTTCAGTTCCAAGGCTGTTTGCTTGGTCTGGAGCTGTTACTGGAAAGGGGTCCTGATCTAGACCGCAGGAGAGGGTTCTTGGATCCTATGCAAGAAATAATTTGGGGCGAGTCCACAGAGTAAAGTGAAAGCAGTTTATCAGAGAAGCAAAGAAATAAAAGAATGGAGTACCCTAGACAGAGTAGCCCTGAGGGCTGCTGGTTGGCGATTTTAATGGTTATTTCTTGATCATATGGAAAACAATGGATTATTGGTGAGTCTTCCTGGAAAGAGATGGGGATTTCCTGGAACTGAGGGGTTCTCTTCCTTTTGGACCATATAGGGTAACTTCCAGACATTGCCATGGCATTTTTAAATGGTCATGGCAGTGGTGGGAGTGTCTTTTAGCATGTAGAGGTTTATAATAGTGTATAATGAGCATTGAGGATGACTGTCTTGGTTTTAGTGGGTTTCGGCCAGCTTCTTTACTGCATCCTGTTTTATCAGTGGGGTCTTTGTGACTTGTGTCTTGTGCCACCCTTTTGTCTCATCCTGTGACTTAGAATGCCTAACTTCCTGGGAATGCAGCCCAGCAGGTCTCAGCCTCATTTTACCCAGCCTGTATTCAAGATGGAGTCACTCTGGTTCAAACGCTTCTGACGGAACTCACTTGAACTCACCTGCTGGAACCTGATTTTGCTATTTCCTTGCTAGGAAGCTTTCTCAGATATGCCCAGGAGACTAACTGCTGCTTTCAGAGCTGTTCGCTTGTCTTCTAATGCTTATGGGAGCACAGGTGACTCGTATTCATATGTGTACTCATTCAACAAATATTTACTGCCATCCTACCATGTTCCAGGCACTATGCCACATATCTGGGATAAAAGGAGAGAGCCAAGATCTAGTCCTTGGAGATGCCCAGATGACTATGCCTTGAGTCTAATTCCAATTACACTGTGAGGCTGCAGGGACCCCTGGGCTCTGGCTCACTGCAAGCTCTGCCTCCCAGGTTCACACCATTCGCCTGCCTGAGCCTCCCGAGTAGCTGGGACTACAGGCGCCTGCCATCACGCCAGGCTAATTTTTTTGTATTTTTAGTACAGATGGAGTTTCACCGTGTTAGCCAGGATGGTCTCGATCTCCTGACCTTGTGATCCGCCCACCTTGGCCTCCCAAAGTGCTGGGATTACAGGCGTGAGCCACTGAGCCTGGCCAATCCGTTCTTGTTTTCTTTAGATAAATTCTTAGTGGTAGAATCGCAAAGAGAAGGGTTGTGTTAACTTTTGAATATATGCTGCCAAACTGCTCCTTTCCCAACAAGTGGAGATTGTAACAATTTGGTGCCTCCAAACCCAGCCATGAGCAGCCAAGGGGAACTGACGCAATACTGAGGAAGAGGAGAAAAGATCAGATGCAGTGAAAGGAGACAGGGAGGCGGGGTGAGGAGGAGCCATCCCAGCAGCAACCCCCTGGCTGTTGTTCAGCCTGTTGCCTCAGGCTAAAGGGACATTATAGGTCATGGATTTTACCCAGCTATGTCATCTAAAGTTACTGACGTTAAATAAATGCTCACTTTTCGTTTGCTTCAAATTAAAAAAATAATACATGCCTTTATTGTCTTTCTCTGCTAAGCCAAGCCTGAGGCTTGTGCCAGCTCTTTCCATGTAGAAATGTTAGATGAAATTCCAGTGCCATCAAATGAGACCTTTATTCCTCCACCTGCACATTATGACTCTAATAAACACGTTATCAGCTCATGAAAATGATGGCAAACAGGTGACTGAAGGATTTGATAAGTCAGCAGCAAAGATTAACAGTTCTTTTCAGAGAAAGCTGTGAGAGGTTCCCCTATTTAAAACAATTGTGGCATGTGAATTTGCAGCACTTAAATCATTATCGGCAATTAGTCCTTGTCAAAAAGGTTGCAGCTGGCTTCAATTACAGGTAAGAATTTTACAATTTAAACTTAGTAGTATGTCTGATAAGTAGGACTTGGAGGAACACCCTCAGGGAGATTTGCAATTTGAGAAAAACTTAAAGGCATTTCATAATTCAAAAATTCATTATTTTCAGCAATGCTTTGTTATTGACATCTTTTATTAGCTTCTAGAAAAAATTTCCATAAACTTCATCCTTCGTCTGTTTTCTTCCCTAACAGAAAAATTACTGATGATTAAAAAATTGCTTTTTAAATTATAAAAACACTACATGCACACTATTAAAAAAAAAATCCAAGCAGCACAGAAGGATACAAAATAAAGTAAGTCTGTTTCTAGACATCTCCCTATTCTTGGACACCGATGCCCCAGAGATAAGTACTTTTGCTTTCAATTGTTTTAGGCATTATCATCATAACTTCATCTCAATTTATTTTTACCTTATTCTTGATCAATCAACTTTGGAAAGTGTATATTAACTCCTCACTAGGAAAGATAAAGAGTTTAGGGCCCTTCCGTACTCTATCGTCTCTCTTTCATATGTTGATTCTTGCTGATTACGTTTATTGTAAAATCTATCTGTAAACTTTAAGTAATATGCTTCTCTTTTCTTGACCCTTCAGCTTTAGATCTGTACTATTCTAATAATGGACATTATTGTTATTACCTATTATGATGGGTATCTCACTGTTTTAATCCGCAATTCCCTAGTGACACGTGATGTTATATGCTTACTTACCAGCTGTATATCTTATTTGGTGAAGTGTCCACATCTTCTATCTGTTTTTCTATTGCACTGCTTGCTTTCTTGTTGTTGAGTTTTAAGAGTTCTTTGTATATTTTGGATCACAGTCCTTTATCACGCATGTCTTTTGCAGATGCATGTTTTTCCAAGGCTGTGGCTTGTCTTCTCATTGTCTTGACAGTATCTTTTGCAGAACAAGAGTTTTTAAAATTTTAATGAAGTCTAGCTTATTAATTATTTCTTTAATGGATTGTACCTTTGGGGTTGTAGTTCCATCAACTGTAGATGTTATCTGTTGGTGAGAAAATTAGCACCCTTATACATCCTCCCTCTCTTTCCTTTTTGGTTGGCTATGCCGTTATTTTTACATCATTAAGATTTAAAATATGTGTATGTTTTACTGTAACTATAATTAAATTTTCTATGCTTCTAAAATCTAGGATAAAAATAAAGTTAAAATATAGCATTTCTTTTATTATGATTATTTAAAAATGTTCACTGCAAAACAAAGTAGTTTTATGTCACTGAACAGTGCCATTTGAAGGATAATCTTCTGAGGATCAAGATTAAATGTATTTTTACTTTTCTTTTCTTTTTTTTTTTTTTGGAGACGGAGTCTCGCTCTGTCGCCCAGGCTGGAGTGCAGTGATGCGATCTCAGCTCACTGCAAGCTCCACCTCCCGGGTTCACGGCATTCTCCTGCCTCAGCCTTCGGAGTAGCTGGGACTATAGGCGCCCGCCACCACGCCTGGCTGATTTTTTTGTATTTTTAGTAGAGAATGGGCTTCACCATGTTAGCCAGGATGGTCTGGATCTCCTGACCTTGTGATCTGCCCGCCTTGGCCCCCCAAAGTGCTGGGATTACAGGCGTGACCCACTGCACCCAGCCATATTTTTACTTTTCTTAAAATTACAACCATTGCTCAAAATTAGGCCACCTTTAAATCTGCTTCATATTTGGTCCATGCATGTTTTATGGAGCTATCTCCCCCAACCCCTGCCTTGGTATTTCTTGTTTCCCTTTTTGTTTGTTTGTTTTTTCTAACCACTGAGGGAAGAGACATATGCATCTTTCAGACTTTTGAGATTCTTAATCAAATAATATATGTAATTAACTTTGCTTCTGTCTTGAAGGCCCTTTTCTCCAAGCCCTCCTACTTTCTCTTCTAGTTGGTCACTTGCTTTCTAGGCACAGGGGACGGCTGTCAATCTCAAATTTCTTTTCACTGATCTCCTCCGTGGTTCACCATGAGTTCAATTGCACGGCATCGTTTTCCTTGAGTTTCTTCTTCATTTTGCCAGAGTGTAACCCTCTCTGTGCCACAATTTTCTCATCTGTAAAATTAGGATATTAATAATGCCATAGTGTTGATGTGAAGATTCAAGGAGTTTTAACACATGAAAAGTGCTAAGAAAAGTACCCGGTGAGTATTTACTGCTCTGTGATTTTTTTTTTTTTTTTTTTCAGAAAGGGAAGTAAAACTTTGAGTCTTACAACTCTTAAAATATCTTTATTTTCCACTGCCCCACTTGATTGATAGTTTGGAATGTAATTTTAGTTTCAAAATAATTTTCCCTTAAAATTTTTGAATGCTTTATTCCTTTGTCTTCTAATGTTACATTCTACTGATAAATCTGAGGTCAAGTTACTTCTTATTCTTTATAGGTTTTTTTTTCCTTCTAGAAATATTTACAGTTGTTATTTGAGCCTTGGGGTTCTGAAGTACTAACAGGACATGTCTAGGTCTTTTTAAAATGCTCTTAAACTCATCTTTCCTGGTACTTTGTTATCTGCTTCTGGAGATAGATTAGGTGATATTGAACCTTCTGGGTTTAGCTTCTTTACATTTTCATTTTCCTTTCATATTTTCTCTCTCTGTGTCTTTTGTAGCTTGTGCTATTGGTCTTTAGTAACTTGGTCTTAAGCTGTGTTCAAATTTTAATTAACCTGTATACTGAACGTTTAATATTCACAAATAGATTCTAAATTGCCAAGATACTTTCTGGTTCTCTGCTTCCTCCCTTCCTCAAGCAGTGAGTTCTTTGGGGATGGCTATAATAGCATAGCCAATCTCTCTGACCATGCCCGTTCCATCTTTTTAAAGTTCTTTTCTGTCCAATAATTATTCCTCTTTTCACCAGGGTCGGTTGTCCTGTTTCTTTATCTAGACTTCTAACAATTTATTTACTTATTTTCTTCAAATGCCTGATGCTTTTGGGTTGAATCTGTGAATGAAGAACTATGTTGGTGAGCAAAGGGAGTTGATGTGGTTTCCTTTGCAAATGTGTGGGTCTGTAAAGCAGAACCATCTTCCGCTGGCTGGAGGGCTGCCTGCAGGCTCCATGCACATGGGCAGTTCTTGGGGACAGATGTGCTTCCCCAAAGGTGCTACAGCAGAGAGCAGGCAGGTGTGGGACCTCCCACAATTGCCACCTTCCCCAAACTATCCCAATTCCTCAGAGTGTAAAAACATATCAAGTAAAATAAGGGTAATTTCTTTAGTTGTCTCGTAATGAAAATGCACGTATTAACTGAATTTTATCCTCTTTTGTCATTGAGGGGAGAAGACAGCAAAGCACAATACGAAGAGATGAATGATAATCAAGGAATGAGCGAATTTGTCCAGTCGCGTAAGCGTTGACAGAGACAAAGTAGCGTTGCACTTCTTCATTCACGACTGCAAGTCCTGTGGGTCGTTAATGTTTTTGTTGTTATTGATGTTGATGATGGGTTGGGCTGGGCCATTCCCACAACAGCATTACTTGTTTCAGAGTCTATTAGCTTGATCAATGTGATCGCCTCTTCCTACCTGATCTTCCACGCCGGCGTCTCCTCACAGTGTTCTGAGGCTCCTATAATCTCTCCCTATGTCAACCAGTGCCTCTGTGCTGGCAATTCTCCATCTCTAACCTCGATTTCTAGGTGGCTTACCTGGAGGGGTGGTCCAGACCTCCACACCTGAGAGCCTGTGCCCTTGGTCATCATGTCCTCCTTTGGCCGTGGCTGCTGCTCTTGTCCATTCACCATCACGTATGGATGAAAGAGTCCAAGGCGACACCTCGATGGATCTCCAGAGTGCCGAATGGAGTCTTCTCTGCTCCCATTGTGCAGCAGCTTCATCCTCCTGAGAATCCCCCTGCGATTCCCCAGGTTGGCGGTTCTTTTCCTTGCCTACTGGACGCTTGCTGCAAGGGGCCCAGAGTGCAGACACGGGCCCGTTTTGGGAGCCTGATGTCTGGTTTAGTGTGTCCAGAGTGGTAGGGCACGATGAAGCACAGATTCCTGGAGTGGGAGTAATGGTGTGGTCATGCCTGCATCCAGCCCGTTGTTTTGGAATCCATGTGTTCTACCTGCTGGGGACACAGTACTGTTCGATGATCATTGATTTTGCTGTGTGCCATCCTTGCAGTGGATTAGCTCCAAGCTGGTGTTTCAGCTACATTTTTTTTTTTAGATGGAGTCTCACTCTGTCACCCAGGCTGGAGTGCAGTGACACAATCTCAGCTCACTGCAACCTCTGCCTCCTGTGTTGAAGCAATTCTCTTGCTTCAGCCTCCCGAGCAGCTGGGATTACAGGTATGTACCGCCATGCCTGGCTAGTTTTTGTATTTCTTAGTAGAGATGGAGTTTCACCATGTTGACCAGGCTGGTCCTGAACTCCTGACCACAAGTGATCTGCCCATCTCTGCCTCCCAAAGTACTGGGATTACAGGTGTGAACCACTGTGCCCAGCCTCAGCTACATCTTTCAAAGACAGTTCCATGGTTTTATCAGGCCAGCAGCTTTCTGGATGGTGGGAGGACCCAAAACGATGGCCACGGATCTCATGATCCCATGCTGTGCCACCTTTGTTGCAAGGTCAGACACTTCATCTTATGTAGTGTTTTGTGGGATCCTGTGCTGGCAAATCAAACATGCCATGGGCCCTTGGGCACGGAGCTGGCTGAAGCCCTTGGGCAGGAAAGGTCAGGCTGTAAGTGGATGATGCTTTGATTCTAGTCAACAAATTGCCTGTTGTGTCAGCACCATGGTGGCAGTGACAGGGGCTGGCAGCACCTGGCCAGTTGCACACTTGGGTGCTTAGTTCTTCCCAGTGGTGCTCGCGCTCCCGGGGGTGTGAACACGCTCTGCACCCATGCCCAGTACCCATCATGTGCTGGTCCCATGAGCTTACCTCAATCTTCTGATCTTGCTTTCTTCTCCAAAGCAGCCTGCCAGGTGTCCCACATGAATGCAGCCTGTTCTGGTTCTCCTTCCTGATAAGGGTGGAAAAGAATGTATTCACTGGGTACAGGCTGCATTACTGGGCCACAGGCCACCGAGCTCACCTGCACCAGGAAAGCTGCTCCCTGCCAGTTACAAACAGCAACTGCCCGGTTGAATTGCAGATGTCCATTGTCATCCTCTAGAGTCTGTCGGGATTTTCTAGGGCCAGACGTGAATTAAATAGGGGTGTGCTGGGTGTAGCCCCCACATCCTCTAGGTGTTTCGTCTCTGGCATTTCCTCTGGGATATGATATTATTTTTGATTTCCTGCATTGGTGTGTGTCTCTGGGAGTGGGGGCCTCTACTTGAACTTCTCCATGGGGAGTTCCTACCACCGACTTCTAGAAACTGATGTGGCAGTTTTACCAGTTTCAAAAGTCAGTTTGAATTCTACATTTGGAGGCTGGGGAAAGGGCTCCTGGTTGGGTTTATGGACCCAGGGGAGTCACTGTGAGCTGGATTTGGTTACCTCTTCCTTTAAAACTGGCCCCTGCACACCTCCACTCTAACAGAGGGTTCAGGACCAGGCCTAGGTCCCTAGGTACCAATGTCACCTCAGATCCTGTGCCCAGTGGTCCTCAAATGGCATGCGTCTCTTTGTGGGTGGTCTGGGAGAGAATGTTTGTATAGACACTGCTGTGATGTTGGAAGGTCCTTCCTCCCAGGGCCCACCCTCTCCCTCAGTCAGTGGGTTCCAGGTCTGAAAATGAGCTCACTCCAGGGCTGAAATATGGCTTTCTATTGGTCAGTTTCCTGCAGTCTCTTGACCAGTTTTCCTTGAGAAAAGCTTTTGTTAAGGGTGTGTGGATTGAGAGGTGTCCTTTTCCGCTGCTGTATATCTACCCCTCTGCAGATGTGTTCATTCCTGCCACCGGGTCAGGTGCTCCAGGTGCCACTCCAGGCTTGATGCCCTGTGTCACTGTGCCTACCTTGCTCCCTGCCAAATGACACACTAGCTTCTATTGTTGTGGGATTCCATTGACCTCCTTTGCATCCAGGAGTCCAATTCTGTAGCAACAGCATAGCTGCCCTGCGTGGTTCTGCAGGCTCCCTCTCAGCAGTGCGTTCTTTACCTGGTTGGTAACTGGCACGTTCTCTGGTTGAAGAGCGTGGCTGACTTTCCGAGCTGATGTGCTGGACCTGCTCTAGAGGCCACACTCCTCTGAACCTTTCTGTCCCTTCCTCCATGGGCAGGAGGGCGGCCCAGGCATTTCTGCTTAACTTAGTGTAGACTTTGCTTCCTTTAAGCTCCTAGGAGCCCTCCTAGAACGCGTTAGCACTACTTAGGGGCCTTGCCAGAGTTTACAACGATGGATCATGGAAGCACAGGCCCACAGTGATAAACTCTCCCTATTCCAAGCTTAGGTTCTGCACGTCTTAGTCGTGTACCCTCAGAACCCAGCCCCACACATTCTCCTGGTTCCTGCCCATGCCTCTCAGTGAGGCCTCGCATCTTCTCTGGGGGCCTTTCTTCCTGTAGCAGGCACTTCCTGCACTTCTCCATCTATGTACTGCTGTGACCTGAACCTCATGATCAGCCCGGCTAGCGGGAGGGGAAGTGGGGGCAGAGGCCCAGGGGTGCATGCATCAGGGAGATGCCCACATTGTCTTGTGGGGCAGAGCTTCTGCAGCAGGGGTCCCCAGTCTTTCTGGCACCAGAGACTGGTTTCATGGAAGACAATTTTTCCATAGACTGGGGGTGGGGGGTGGTTTCAGGATGATTCAAGCATATTACATTGATTGTATACTCTATTTCTATTATCATTACATTGTAATATGTAATGAAATAATTATGCAACTCACCATCGTGTGGAATCAGTGGGAGCCTGAGCTTGTTTTTCCGCAACTAGGTGGTCCCATCTGGGGGTGATGGGAGACAGGGACAGATCATCAGGCATTAGATTCTCATAAGGAGCATGCAACCTAGATCCTTCACCTGTGCAGCTAACGACAGGGATTGCACTCCTATGAGAAGCTAATGCTGCCGCTGATCTGGCAGGAGGCGAAGCTCAGGTGGTGATGCTCACTTGCCCGCTGCTCACCTCCTGCTGTGTGGCCTGGTTCCTAACAGGCCATGGATGGATACTGGTTCATGGCCTAGGGGTTGGGGACCCCTGCCCTGCCACATTTTCAAGCAGGGGCGGAGCACTAGCCTTTAACAAGGAGGAGAGAGACCCTTCTGCAAGGCCAGAGTGTTCTCACATTTGTTGGGGGGATGTTGATCTGGATGTCCCCATCCCAAATATTAGAGTCCCACTCCTTTACAACAAGGTCCTCTGCTGGCATGGCAGACTTGTCAAGGCTGAAAGTTCAGCCATCTCTGGAGCTCTTTTGCCCTTGTAATTCAAGCCTAAGGCAGCTCTTCAGCTTTTCCTGCCATCTGACTGAAGGAGATGTGAGCCTACCTACTTATATGCTGCCAGGAAGGTTCTCTGACTTGCATGCTTCACCTTAAGTTGGTGATTAATAACTCTTGGGCTTTCATTGTCTTTCTCCAATGATGCCACTGAGCGACAGACATTCAATTCCATTATCCTTGTGATGACTGCTTCCCCAGAACCTCTCCAGGGTCTCAGACATTATACTTGTGGCATCTGTCCAGTTTCCCACTGGTGGAAGCTCTCACAGTTGCATACCACAGCCTGATGGGAGCCTCCGGTATTCTGCCTGCCATGGTGTCAGGCCTCATTGCCAGCTGTGCATGTTTAGGGGGTGAATGCTGTGTTCTCCAATGCCAAATTCTCTCTCGATGGCTTTTTATAGATGCTCTGTAATGGATCGGGCACTTTGGGAATGTGATGGGGGTGCCATCCTTCAGCTCTTTCTTGAATGAACAGTACATGATGCACGTGTGTTCTCTCTGCATTGATATTAATCCATGTCTGTCTGTGTATACGGAGGACAGGGCAGACACCTGCCAGTGCTGAGGTGGTAATTCCACTGGGAGTGACTAGGTCTCTGGAAAAGACCTAGGAGCCTTCAGAGTCCAGAAGAGAGGAGAAGCTTAGGCAAAGAATGGAGTCATAAGGACTTACTTCAGTGAAGATAGAGAAAGACAAGATTTGAAGATCTGGTGAATCAATAGCTTTTATGCTGCATAGAAATTTATATTTTTTCAAGATTTCTAAAAAACGTACAATAAATCCTTTAATACTCACCATCAAACTAATAAAGCTACACTATTCGGTATCACTTTGCCCTGGAAAAGACCTTGGAATAACTTCTTGAGATGTTTACCATGACACCCCCCAACCTCTCTGTTCTACCATCCCATTCCACTTCATTCCTTCCTGCCTCCTTCCTTCCCTCCTTCCCTTATTTACCTCTTGCCTCCCACCCTCCCTTCCTTATACATTCATTGAGTGCCTACCTCAGGTAATGCGTACTCCAGGTCAGGTACGGCCTGGTTTCGGGATCACAAAACTACAATGGTCTGTTTGGTCCTTTCCCAGTTACCTCGTCAGTGAGAGGATGGCTTCTGAGAACTTGAGATTTCCAGGCCCCATTCTGCCACGTTCCTTCTCTGATGCATTTGGGGCTCTTTAGATGAGTTTCTCTGCTTCTATAATGGATGAAATAATACATTACATCAATTTCAGGAGCATTGGTTAGTATTTATAAAGAGTGTTGAACAAGCAAAGTATTCACCAAATGTGAATTTAGATTCGAACACGTTTTCTTGAGTTTCAGTGATTTCTAGCATGTTGCCTGGCAAGGCAACTTAGTTATAAAATGTTACCACCTGCATATATTTTGCATACATTTCCTCATATTAAAAAATCTCATTATGGAAAACTCATAGAGTTATCCTTTACACAGGAAATCACAGAGAAACATGCAGGCCTGGCGGCTGTTTTTTTATGCAAAAGTCGATGCATATAGTAATTAATCTTTTGTTTACTTGAAACTTTCACATTCAAAATGTTTAATTTTCACATCCAAACTCCCTGCTCTTTTGTGCATTGAATGGTGGTACTGTATTTCTAATTACTCAGCTTAAATGCGACTTCTGAATACTACTTTTCTCTTCCCTTCCTCTTCTAACAAAGTGCTCATGAAAGGACGAATTTTTATTTCCACTGGTTTTGACTTCACCATTATGTGGGGTGGTCTCTGTCTGGTTTCTTGCTCTCTTTTCAACCTCATCTCTGTGTTTGGACAGCTATGGTGTGGATACAGTCCACTCAAGATTTCTACTGGCAAGGATTCGCCTTTATAACCAATCCTTTCATGCCAGATTTCTAAAAAAATAATAATAAAAATAATTTACAAACAGCCTCTCTTGGGAGCAGCTGTCAGGCCACACAGCTTGTAATTACAGGGGAAATACCTGAAGCTTTCACTGCACTTCCACGTGTTTCCTGCAGATTTCTTCTTGGTCATGTTGCTTTAATTAAGTGTGGTCATTCTGGCAATCTTGCATTAACATTCTTGAGAAAGTAATGAAATAAACCAGGTATGGGGTTGCCTGCCTCAAGTGTTTGGCCTACTGAAGGAAGAGATGATAGTTTCTGCATCTTTAAATTGCTGGGGTTTGGCATATGTGTGGGGCTGTGTTGCGAACTGGAGAAACAAAAGAATGAGCGGTAGAGGTGTCCAGTAGACATTGTTTGCATTAACTGTGTCGTAGCTGTACAGATGCAGGTGTGCGTGTTTCTTGACCCCTGCCCAGCACTTCTTTCATTAGGTTAGAATTCTATTAAAATCTAGACCTTCCTTCCTCCCTTCCCTTCTTCCTTTCTTTTTTCTATCTCTTTTTCTTCTTCCTCTTCTCCTTCTCCCTGTTCTACCTTGGATCAGGTTTTCTGTGAGCCATCAGCTTTACAGCTCCATGAAGAACTCTCTTCTCTCATTAACTATGTTAGCCACCCTTACCTTTATATAATACCCCAAAGCATGGCCAGTGTATCCAGGGGCTCAGTGCCTTAGGCCTGCACACTTTCAGGGACCTATGAAATGTGTTAATGCTTGTGTTTTGAATCAGAAGATTAAGTACAGGAAACAACAGATGTTGGAGATGACATGGAGAAATAGGAATGCTTTTACACTGTTGGTGGGAGTGTAAATTAGTTCAACCATTGTGGAAGACAGTGTGGTGATTCCTCAAGGATCTAGAACCAGAAATGCCGTTTGACTTAGCTATCCCATTACTGGGTATATACCCAAAGCATTATAAATCATTCTACTATAAAGACACATGCACACGTATGTTTATTGCGGCACTGTTCACAATAGCAAAGACTTGGAATCAGCCCAAATGCCCATCAGTCATAGACTGGAGAAAGAAATTGTGGCACACATACCATGGAATACTATGCAGCCATAAAAAATGATAAGTTCATATCCTTGGCAGGGACATGGATGAAGCTGGAAACCATCATTCTTAGCAAACTAACCCCAAGAACACAAAAGCAAACATCACATATTCTCACTCCTAAGTGGGAGTTGAACAACGAGAACACATGGACACAGAGAGGGGAACATCACACACCGGGGCCTGTTGGTGGGAGATAGCATTAGGAGAAATACCTAATGTAGATGACGGGTTGATGGGTGCAGCAAACCACCATGGCACATGTATACCTATGTAACAAACCTGCACGTTCTGCACATGTGCCCCAGAACTTAAAGTATAATAAAATTTTTTTAAAAAAGGAAGCTTTAAAGAAAGTATCTTACTATATAGTATTAACATATTTCTCTTTACACCAAGACATAGTAAACTAATTTTTAATATTATTTTATAGAAGAAGGGACTCCTGGAGGCAAAGGTGCCTAGAGTCCATCAAAGCCATAATGAGACCGTGTCCTAAGCCTTCATGTGTTTTGATACAGCCAGTGGGGCTCGATCGTGGCTGGACAGTAAAGTCACCTGGGCAATTTTTGAATAAAGCCCAGGCTCACACCATTCTTTGGGATTCTGAATTAATATGTCTGGGGTGGGGCTGGGGCACTGGTTATTAAAAGATCCTTAGGTTACTTGAATGTGTGGTCAGGACTGGAAACTACTGGTCTAGATGCTTCTCCGAATTCGTCTTGTGCACCAGTCACTTGGGAGCTTGTGGAAATGCAGACCCTGATTCGTTGGCCTGGGGGAAAGGGCCAAGACCCTGCGTTTCTGACAAGCTTCCTGCTATGGTTAAGGCAAAGCTGCTGATTCCTGGCCCACCCTTCTGCAGCAGGCGTCTGGAGTGTGGGATCTGCACACAACGTGCATGCCATTCATTGCCTGCAGGCTCTGGAGCCTGAAGGAGCGGAGCAGCTGCTATTTATTGACTGCCCACTATTTGCTCTAAGTATGCTTTGCACACCATTTTTCATGTCACAACCATCTCGTGAGGGAGGTAGCGTTGTCTCTATTTTACAGGTGATATAATTGAGGTCCAGAGAAGTTAAGGTGGGAGCCTAAGAATCCCCGGAGATGAAGTGGTGGTGCTGGGACTCAAATGAGGCCTGAGAAACTCCAAGTCCGTGATCTTCCCCAGCACCAAGCCATCCCCAACAGCTGGAGTAGTCTTCCTTACAGAGGGCAGGACTTACAGAGGCCTTCCTTACAGTGGGCAGTACTGCACACCTGCACCCAAGAGATCAGGGCATTCCTGCCCGTGGCTCAAAAGAAAAGAACCACAGCTTAAAAAGAGTGAAAACAGGCCGGTCACGCCTGTAACCCCTGCCATTTGGGAGGCCTAGGTGGGAGGATCACTTGAGCTCAGGAGTTTGAGACCAGCCTGGCCAACATGATGAAACCCCATCTCTACTAAAAATACAAAAAATTTTAGCTTGGTGTGGTGGTGCATGCCTGTGATCTCAGCTACTTTGGAAGCTGAGGCAAGAGAATCGCTTGAACCTGGGAGGTGGAAGCTGCAGTTAGCCTGTATCCCACCACTGTACTCTAGCCTGGGCGACAGAGCGACTGTCAAAAAAAAAAAAAAAAAAAAAAAAAAAAAGAAAGAAAGAAAAAAGTGAAAACATAAAAGTTAAAAGTGAAAGCGAAAGTGCATAGTTATATTACTTTGGTGTCTCCTAATTCCAGCCTCTCTCACATCTGAATGTTCGATTAATCTCCCTAACATTGCTCTAATAGCATCTCTGCCCTGCACAAGAGGAGTCTCTATGCTGATCACATCCTGGCTAAAGTCTGACCGGTGATCAAGGACCTGCGCTATCTGGCTTTACCGCCGTGTAAACTCACCCACATTCACTCACTCATTCAGTGAACATTTGTTGCGTGTCTACCCTGGTAGAGGCCTCCTCCATGCTGGAACTCTTGTGTTGTTGAAGGAGCCAGTGATGTTTGGATGAGCAATAAAGGCACATAACTTATGTATTATCATATATTCATTCCACATGAAACTTAATTTTCTTGTCATCATTTTAGCAACATAACAAATTATATTGTTATACTTAAGATTTCCACAGAATTTGGGTTCTAGTAACAGTAAAGATCCAAAGGATTAAAATATCAAATACAATTGTATTCAAGATATACAAAATTTGAATATGTTTTCACTAAAACATAAATTTAAACATATTTTAATTCAGGATATTAAAGTTATTTCTTTTCCATGTATGTTTTCAAAAAGTTATTTTTCTTTCAAATTATTTAACATAATATGCTCAAAAGTATATATTATAATTAATACATTTCAACAATTAACATCAAATTATAATACAGGTGAAGTTTTTAGTTACTTTTGAAAAATAAATACCTTAATACAGTTTTAATAGAAACTCCTTGCATTTCTAGTGTTCAGTATTCCTTTGGTTGCCCATGTAAAAGATTAGTGTCATGTTATATGCATATGATGTCTATATCCACATATCTACGAATGTGACAGCAGTATGAATCATTTAATGTTGCAGAATGTTCCTCAGTCACCATCTGCTGCAGACACCACACTGACCTGTGTGTATTTCTGGAACCATGAACTGGAACATGAGTAGAAGCAAGGACAGGACAATCAGGTCCTCTAGGGATCTGCGGTAGACCTGCCCACCGAGAGGGAGGATTGGAGAGGGGCGCCCCTCTGTCTTTCCTCCCATCTAATTGTTTCCACTGTTCATCCTTCGCAGTGCTCCTAAGTGGCATCTGTATCCAGCCTTCAGACTTTCATGGCCTTTGGGTACAGTCATCTTTTGTTTCAAGGACACAAGGCTAAATGTGTGGAGAAGCCTCCCCTGGGTCTGAATGGTGTTAGTCATGAGAGCAGAGGATCAAGGATGACGTATTAAATTTCCTTTAAAAAATTACTCTTAAATTACCCAAATTGGGTGGCTTAAAGCGACAGGTATTTCTTCGCTCTCGGTTCTGGAAGGCCGCAGTCTGAAATCACTTTCCCTGGGCTGAAGTCAAGGTGTTGGCAGGGCCACACTCTCTCAGGATGCTCCAGGGGAACGCTGTTCCTTGACTCGTGCAGCTTCCAAAGGCTGCATTCCTTGGCTCCTAGCCATGCCACTCCAATCTTTCCCCCACGGTTGCATTGCTTCCTCCCCTCCCCCATGTGTCAAATCTTGCTCTGCCTCTCTCTCATAAGGATACTTGTGATGATGGCATTTCGGGCCCACCCTGATAATCTAGGATAATGACCCCATCTCAAAATCCTTACCTTAATTGCATTTGCAAAGTCCCATCTAAGGTAACATTTACAGGTTCTGGGAATTAGGATGTGCATATTTTTTAGGGGGGCCATTATTCAGCCAACCACAGATGAACCACACTGTGTCCGTGTTGAGTGCCAATCATGAATGACAAGGCACTTACATGTATGTTCTTTATATGTAATTCTGTTTGCACTTGTGACATGTTGTTCCCTAATGCATGGGGCCTAGGCAGGGGCTCCTCTTCTTCTCTTGCCTGTCTCGTGGGCAGTACTGGCTAAATGGGTCACTTTATGCTCAGTGCTTAAAACAGTGGCGCACGGTAGGAGCTGAATGAGTGCTAGCTCTGACAGCTGTGACTATGTAATGTGGTCTGGTCCCAGCTGTTGATGGATGGTGTCAGGCAGAGGATCTTGCCTGGTATCTCTCCTTTAGCCACTTTCAGCCCTGTGTTGGGACCACAGGTTATGTGGCTCTGCTTTCTTAAATACCTCTGGGTCTTTGGGAACTTGGAAATGACCAAAGCTCCTCCACTTCTTATGGGAGGCTCCTAGGCCCATGAATGTCTTCTTTTGAGAAGTGTCTCATGCCAAGGAGCCCCAGAAGGCTGTCCTGAGCCCACCTGCCTGGACATACACCTCCCCTAGGGCTCTGGGCTCCTACTGCTCACTGGGACCCCCTGGAGCTACACCCGGGCCCTCCTGATGCTCAGATCTTCTGGAAACACCTCCACTGTCTGCTTCCAGCTGTCTGGACTCTCTGGCTTCCCCTCTGGTTCTCTTCTTTCTTGTCCTGTCTGAGAATCTTTGTCTAGTCCCAAGTTATTTTTGTTTTGTTTTGTTTTGTTTTGTTGAGACGGAGTCTCGCTTTGTCGCCCAGACTGGAGTGCAGTGGCCAGATCTCAGCTCACTGCAAGCTCTGCCTCCCGGGTTCACGCCATTCTCCTGCCTCAGCCTCCCGAGTAGCTGAGACTACAGGCGCCCGCCACCTCGCCCAGCTAGTTTTTTGCATTTTTTAGTAGAGACGGGGTTTCACCATGTTAGCCAGGATGGTCTCGATCTCCTGACCTCGTGATCCGCCCGCCTCGGCCTCCCAAAGTGCTGGGATTACAGGCTTGAGCCACCGCGCCCGGCCTCCCAAGTTATTTTTATGTCTACTGTCTGAAACTCTTATGTCTTCTATAAAGTCCAGAAGTGTATTTTCATTTTAAGAGTCCAATAATTAGCTCTTTTCTTTCCTTTTGCATTACTACGGCAGTGCTCCCTCTAAGGCCAAGGCTGTCTGCATGTCTGGCTGCTCAAAAGGAGTCAGGGCCATGAGAAATTTGGAGAAAGCCCCTTTGGTCAAACCGGGGGATTGATGGAGAGAAACTGTGCCCTCCTGTCATCACAGTCATGGGCTTGTGTGTCCCACTGTGGCCTGGCCTCTTCCCACATATTGGATCTCACCTTCTCCCACCAAGCTTCCATGCCACTTCACTCAGCCCAGCCAAGCTGCTTATAGTAGCTTGAGTGGGATCTTCTGTTACCTCTACCTGGAAGGCCCATCTTCCAACCGCTTGTTTTCTACCCCCAAAGAACTAGCAAGTTTTACAGAACTTGCTTCTGTAAAATAATTGATCTTACTTTCCTTTGAACCACCCCTGTATATGTCAGAGCCAAGCAGAAAATGTAAGAAAAAAAATCTCTTTACAAAAGAAACAAAAGTATAACAAATTTGGAGCAACTGTAACAAAATGGTATAATATCTTCATGGGGAAAATGATAAAAACCCACCTGGAAGGACAAGAATGGAGACCTATGGCGTTGGTGGATTGAAAGACTTATTTTCGTAAAGCTGTTGGTCTTTCCAAATAACCTGTAATTCAAATGCAATTTAAATCCAAGTCATTGTAATACCTTTATTCATAGGTCCAAATAAAATTATAAAAAATGTATATAGTAGAATAAAGGCAAGAATAGCCAAGATGATTACAAAGGAAAAGGATAAGAGAGATTTTTCTCTATCAGACATCAAGACATGTTATAAAGCAATAGGGACGGAAGCAGGGTGGGCCAGCACAGGGGTGGCCAGGCAGGTGGAGGAAGAGCACACAAGAGCCACATGTGGGAGTCTGTGACGTGAAAGGGAGGCGTGGGAGATGAGCTCGGCGGCTTGGACTATTAATAAATGATATTGCCATCACTGTCTTTGCTTATGGACAACATAGATCGCTATTAACTCAGACCACATACAAAACAGATATCCCAGGAGGACTCAGTGTCTAAATTTGAAAAATAAAAAATGTAAAATTACAGAAGAAGATATGGAGAGAACTTTCTGAAACAAGACGCAATTAGCCAATATCAATATTTAAACTCTCTCCATGATCAACGACTCTATAAAAATGTTAATTTTTAACCAATATCAAAAGTTTAGGACTTAAATGTAAAGAACTACAAGTGAAAAAGAAAAAAATGCAGTGGAAAATGGGTAAAGGATATGAAGTCATCTCATGGATGAGAAACACACAGTTGCTAGTAAACGTACACATAAGTGTTCACTTTTCCTTGTATATCTAAATTGCATATGAAATCAAGATACCAAAACTTAAAGTCATGAGGGAAGTTGGCAAAAATTTAAAGTATGATTGTATCAAGTTTTTGCACAAATATGGGCATTGCACATTGTTGGAGGAGGTTTAAATTTGCAGAGCTACTTGGGAGAGCAATTTGACAATATCCAGTAAAATTAAAAACATGCAGGCCCAGCTACTCTGCAATATCATTTCTAGGCGTACAGTTTAGAATAACATTCCAACAAATGCATACAAACTCATGGACAAAGATGTTAATTGTAGCATTGTTTCTAATAGCAAACTATTTGAAATAGCCTACATGTCCTTTAATAGAGAAATGGACAAATGAAATGTGGTATTTTCACAAGATGGAATACTGCACAGTTATTAAAAGGACGGAAATAGATCTGTGTATGTCAATATGAACAGATACTCAGAACTACAGTGATAAGTGAAAAAACAAGTTGAATAGAACTTTGAGTGTGATATTCATGCAAATTAAGCACACACAAAACGATGCATACATATATGGATACATATATATGCATGTGAACATAAAAAGATTAGGAGGGAGGTTGTTTCAGAAAAGAAGGTGAGGCAGACAAGCTCAATAGTCCTGGAACTGGTTGAAAAGTCACTTCTGCTTTTTTTTTTTTTTTTTTTTTTTTGAGGTAGAGTCTTGCTCTGCCGCCCAGGCTGGAGTGCAGTGGCACAATCTTGGCTCACTGCAAGCTCCGCCTCCCAGGTTCACACTATTCTCCTGCTTCAGCCTCCCGAGTAGCTGGGACTGCAGGCGCCTGCCACCACGCCCGGCTAGTTTTTTGTATTTTTAGCCGAGACGGGGTTTCACTGTGTTAGCCAAGATGGTCTCGATCTCCTGACCTTGTGATCCGCCCACCTCGGCCTCCCAAAGTGCTGGGATTCCAGGCGTGAGCCACCGCGCCCGGCCCGCTTCTGCTTTATGTGTGATTAGTTCTCTACCCTCATCTCTTTTTCTCTCTCTTTCCTTCTTACTTCCTCTCTCTCTCTCTTTTTCTTCTTCTTCCTCTTCCTTTAATAGATACTATATCCATATTACTTCTGTAATTCAAAATGTGTTTACCTAAAAATATTTCATGCAAATTAGAGAAAATGTAAATAAGGTCATCCCTTGGTATCCATGGAGGATTAGTTCCAGGATCCCCCAACATACCAAAATCCTCAGATGCTCCAGTCCCCGATATAAAACTCGGCAGTATTTGCATATAACCTACACATGTCCTCCCCTCTACTTTAAATAATCTCTAGATTACTTATAATACCAAATACAATCTAAATGCTGTGTAACTAGTTCTTAAACTGTATTGTTTAGGGAATAATGACAGGGAAAAAAGTGTACGTATTTAGTGCAGATGCAACCATCGTAGTTCTAACTACATTTTTGATCCTGGGTTAATTAAATCTGTAAAGATTTGGGAACCCGTGGATAGGGATGGCCCATTGTAATTGTTAATTCTGGATGTTGAGAATATGGGTATTTGTTATATTAGTCTTTATACTTTTTAGTATTCTAAACTTTCCTAAAAATAAGTAATATACACTCGTAAACATTCAGAAAGTTAAAAATATACATAAAGAATCCTTTGAGAAAATGGGACAGTATCTTGGAATTTCATTGACCTGCAGTCCCCATTCCTGAATTTCCATTCTGCTCACTGCCATCCTCTAAATTAGCATGGACAGCTGTCCTGAGGTGAGTGCGATTGTTCCTCTGGGTGACTGTGTGTCATCCAAAGTGCATGGCTCACTATCATCTGCCATAACCGGCTCTGCCCAAGGGCGACCACAGCACCTGGAGGATTAATCCACGGTGCCTCCAACAGATGTCACACACCCAGATGTCCATGTGATTCGGCTGGTTTCTGTCAAATCCCTACCACATGCCGGGCCCCAGCTGGAAACAGCAGTCCAAAGATAAGTGAGACTTGGTCCCTGCCCTCAATAAGCTCACTGTCTGGGACAGCGTTTCTTGGACTGGAGTAATGAAGCAACTCCTTTGAAAAGGGGAAAAAAACTTCAGTCCCCTGGTGTTGTTTTAAAAATGTTCTATTTATGCAAAAACACAACTAGGAGTCAACCTTTTTCGGTGTGTAGTTCTACATGTTTACAAAACTAGAGAGTTTTTCTAATGAAGTATGCACCAAACCCAAACCCACTGCCGTTGGAGTTTACGATGATGCTTTGTTGACCCGGCTGTGTCCCGGTGCTGGTGGCCAGGCCAGGCCTGGTGGAGCCAGCCTCGTACACTGCCCTGTCTCTGGAGACTCACTTCTCCCACTGGAGTCCTCCACGTGAACTTCTGTGAAGCTTTCATTCACGCTGTGCTTTGTGGGGCCATCTGACCTTTTGCTTGGCTCAACTTCACTCTTCGTGTATTAAGTCGCCTCTATTCTTTTCTCCTAGGCTTCACCCATTAAAGCAGAGTTCTGCGGCACCAACACCCCCATAAGCACAGAAGCAAACACAGGCACTAAGACGGAGGCTTGTTAGGAGGTGAACTAGGTGGTGCAAAATAGGCATAGAGCGGCGTTTCCTCTAAGACGATTATCACGAGGAAAACAGTCAACTTTTAACTTTCCAAGGAAGAGCTGCAGATTTGACAATACATCCTGGGATCTGAGTTTGAGAAACACCAATCTAGTGACTCTGTCTCACATTCTCTGAGTCGATTCCTATTTCCAACACTCTGCTTCCTTGTCCGTTTGCTTGCTATGTGACACGTCTCAAGGGTTTCGAGAACTGTGGTCCATACCTGGGTTCTGAGCACCCATCTCGAGTCACCTGTGCAGTCCCTTGGCCTGTGTTCTTCCCTTCATGTGAGTGCTTCTATCCACGTGGGGCTACTGAAATTCCCTCGTTCTTCAGGAGGACCATTTCGGATTTGACTTCTTCCATGAAGTCCTCTTAACCGTCCTTGTTCTTCTCTATCCTGGTAATGGCCTTGAATGGCTTCTTGGGGTCCATCCATCTTAGTCGCTGTGTTAACCTCCCCCGCAGGGACTCGCTTGGAATCCCCTGCACCCCACTGTGCCTGGCAGAGTGTTCTGAACTCACCGGTTGCTCTGCACATCTTTGGAGTTAAGTTGCATTTGGGAGACTGTCCTGTGTCATGGATCCACCATGGAGCTGGTGAATGCTGTTGTGGGACACGTGTTGGGGTGCTGCCATCATGTCCCTAGGTGGAGCTGCAGAAGGCTTTGCAAGACTGATGTGGTGATGAACACCCAGGACAATTCTTGAATGGAGGTAGATTCTGGCACAAGCTGTGTGCGTGCATGTGTGTGTGTGTGCGTGCATGTGTGTGAGAATATGTGGGAGTGTTTGTGACTGTGTGTGTGTTTAACCACATCCTGGAGGTCAGTGTCCCTGTAAGGCAAAGTGAGAATAACAGTGAGATTTCTTTCCGACAGGGAGGTGCCCACACCCAGTTACCCTCAGACTCCTTTTCTATCCCAGTTACCCTCAGACTCCTTTTCTATCCTGTCTCCTTCTTCCTAAGGGTCAGCGGAGAATAAAAGGGGTGGTAGAAGCTCTCCAGAATCTCCTCTTCCTGGCAGCGTCATTTACAATGAATTGTGTGAAATGATTTACTTGGTGAACTATTTTAGGACAGCGTCCTTTGATGTAGGATGCCCTAATCTCACCCTCAGGGCGTTAAGTGCCTCTCACTCTCAATTGGTGTGATTATATCTCATGCCATTCACTATCCTCCAGGGTTTTATTTTATTTTATTTTTGTACTGGTATAAAGAAATCAATGATTCAAGGCAATTGCTTTGATCCTAACGAGCTGCAGGTTTGTGGTGGAAAACCTTAGCTGTGCAGTTCTCTGCGGGCTCCGCCCCTCCCAGCGTGGATGCAGCCCTTCCTGGGCCACCATGGCCACTGCGCTGTTGTGTGCAGCAGTGTTGCGGCTCCCCTGTGAACACAGAGCCTTCTGCGGGCTGCGGTGGAATTCCCACAGGCGACCCCTTTGTGTGAGAAGGTTGCTGTGGCCTCAGCTAAGTGGACAGCTAAGTGGACACTCGAGCTCATCTGCACCTCCTTGAAAGGGCTGGGCAGATGGATTTGCTCCAAGCCTTTGAGAGCCATTCCCACGGAGGGCTTCCTACAACACCACTCACACCGGTGGGGAGGAAGGAAGTTGAGGGTCACTTGGGATCTGTATAAATTAACATTTATGTCATATTAATGAGGTGCTAATTGCTCTTGCAATCTTTTTAATGCAAATTAATCCAGTCCTGTTTGCATTGTCTTGTTCCCAGCCTAATACCTTCTAGCTTCTCTATTGTTGTCAAAGTAATTATCATTGCTTCCGTGAACAAGGATCATGTTTTGCATCTGCTCCTATGACACACTGGTGTCTTTCAGAGTGGCAAGATTGTGTCAAGATTGTTAGGGTCATTTAAAAAATTACAGTCTCTCCCAAAGATAGGGATGTTTGCAAGGGACTCGGCAGTTCACATCATGTGGAGTGTGCGTGGTGCTGTTAGCCCGCGGGAAGCTGTGAACGCACTAATTCCACCATAGATTCTCTTCCTCGTTCAGTTTCCTGTCACCTCTCTGTGCTGACTAAATGATGAGCCGTGCCCATGCCACATGGGGCCAAACTGGAGCCTGAGGCAAGAGGAAGCACATGCACCCCCATGAGTACTTGCCAGAATGTCCTCTGTATTCTGAACAAAGCAGAAAACGTGAACAGAACCTCTGGAATCAAAACCCATGACTAGATATGAAGCCCAGTGTTGTTCTATCCGCACATGATACGGTTTGGATGGTTGTCCCTGCTCAAATCTCACGTTGAAAGGTAATCTCCAGTGTTGGAGGTGGGTCTGGTGGGAGGTGCTTGGGTCATGGGGGAGGATCCCTCAGGGCTTGGGGCTGTCTTCCTGATAGTGAGTGAGTTCTCATGAGATCTGGTTGTTTATGTATGTGGCACTTCCACCCTAGCCCTTGCTCCTGCTTTTCCCATGTAAGGGGCCTGCTCCCCCTTCTTCTTCTGCCACAAGTCAACGCTCCCTGAGGCCTCCCTGCAGCTGAGCAGAGGCCAGCACCATGCTTGTACAGCCTGCAGAACCAGGAGCCAATCAAACCTCTTTTCTTTATAAATTAACCAGTCCTGGGTATTTCATTACAGTGATGCAAAAACAGCCTAACACAGCATGCCACTGTGAACCCTCATGGAGTAGTCCCATGGGGACAGGGAGGCCATGGCGCCCAGGAACCACAGCTGATTGGAAACAGACAAGCAAACAAACACCTTGGCTTTATTTAAAATGTTGATACTTTGTTCATCATGAATTTTTTGCTTTAATTTTTATTTTTAAAAATATTGCGTTAACCATCCCCTCTTTTGGTTCCCCCTCCCCACTATGAGTTCAAAAATACTACTGGATAGAAAGAGTAAGATTTGGTGTTCAGTAGCACAATGGGAAGAATATAGTAACCAATAATTTATGGTATATTTCAAAAACTCAAAAATAACTCAGATATTGTATATTTCAAAAATATATTTCAATAAAAACTAGAAAGAAACTAAAATTCCAATTTCAAAAATTGGAACGTTCCTAACACAAAGAAATAAGTGCTTGAGGGATGGATACCACAATTGCCCTGATTAGATCATCGCACATAGTATGCTTCTATTAATAGTAAAATACCACACATTCCATAAATATGTACAACTATTATGTATCCATAATAGTTAAGAAAACAAATGTTGCATGAAAATATTATTTATCTTGATGATGGAGATTTTTGGCTCTCCTTAAATTGTGTCTCGGTTGGTTTACCCTCATCCTGGGTATCCCTGAGCCATTTAATGGGTGACTGTGGATTTCACAGCCAGGACGCTAGCCTTGCTGTAGACAGTACCGTTAAAGGAGCTTGGGAGTCTGGGTCTGACCTGGATTTCCCACCTTCCTATGCATTTGAGAAAAGTTCTAGCATTTTCATTATCTTCAACATTAAGGGACATTACTAGTTAGCTGGTGGTAAGGTGTTTATAGGAGTATATCTTCTTAGATATAGGTGGGGTATTATATAGAACACAAATAATTCTTCAGATAAAACTTGAGGAATTTGCACCCAAGCACTGTTCAGGATGGATTGTGGACTTTGGATTCAGAAAATCTGTGGAGTTTATGTGGCTCTTCCACGTTTTAGGTGCATGATCTTAGATAAATTTTTCAAAATCTTTGAGTCTCAGTTTTCTTATCAGTAAATGAAAATAATGGCTATTTATAGGGTGGTTATAAGGATTCCATAAAACAATCTGTGTAAAGTATCTGGCATGCATTAGGCCCTCTATAAATGTTTCATATCCCACTTCTTCGGAAAAGAAAACTTTGTTTTTCAGAAATAAATTCTCAAGTTAGTGCCCTAGCCAATGGTCCTTTGGTCTTTTATTTGTTCGGTCACACGATCAGTGGATTCCAGTTGCTGAAGGTCACTGTTTCCCCAAGCTGAGAAGCCAGGGATGCCAGCATGGTCTCTTGCTACCGTGGGAACTCAGGCCCAGGAGAAATCTCACTCAGTTATTCCTGGAAGGACCGAGGGGCTCCCATATGGATGCGTGGCAGTTCCTCCTCTCTTCCTATGTGGCATCCTCTTTGCCCCCTGCTTTCTTAGTCAAGCTCCTTCGGGAGACCCATGTACACCATGAAGGTACTTTCAGGGCTTCACCTACGTCTTTGTGGGGCTGTCCCAGAGCCCCGGGACCACCTCCCACTGTTGCACAGGGAGGGCCCCAGCCATGAGGTAGGACAGTGTACCATGACGTGGCACCCAGAGGCACCATGAGGCGGCACCATGTGCCATGACGTGGCACCCAGAGGCACCATGAGGCGGCACCGTGAGGCACCATGCTGCACAGGGAGAGCCCCAGCCATGAGGTGGCACCGATGTGAAGCCGTCCACCGTGTGTCCAAGCCACCCCGTGCTCTCTGCAGATGGCGGGCGCTGCTTTCTCAGTTTGGGACTGGGCATGAAAGCGATGTTGCTGACTCCAAGCTCATCCCTTCTTGCCGTGTTCCCCTTGGGGCAGGCTGACTGTTCCAACCTCCATTTCCAACCCCCTTTGCCTTGGCTGCCTCCCAGCTGGGGGTGGCCCTGTGCATACAGCTGGTCAAAGAGACGTAAGAAAGCACAGTTTGCTTAGAGTTCCTGAAAACTTCTACTACAGGGTTTGTTTCCTCTCTTCTGATGAAAGAGAGGCAGATGTGATAGGTGGAGCAGTTCCTACTACTGGAGACCTTGAGGGAGAGGCCAAGATGGTCTCAGAGACCTCAGCATTGGGCCACTAAACCGAAAAATAAGTCCCTTATTTGTTTAAGCCACTGTGGTTAGGTTTTTCTGTCACTTTCAGCCCCAAGCCTTACTCGCGGGTCCGCCACCCCCTCCTGTGGTCCCGGGGACCCTCAGGAACTGCGGAGGGTGAAGATGTGCCAAGGCCACTCTGTACTGGGGTTGCCCATTCCCCTGTGAACTCACTGCACTGTGACTTGAAGAATCTTGTGTTCCTGGCCTTCCATAACCTTAGGAGGAGTCTCCCAGGAGGCTTTCTGTTTCTGGTGCAGATGGAGTTCCAGAGAGTCCCTCCACGGTTCAGCCAGACCTGCCCAGACATCTCAATCAGGATTGCAAGTTTTGCCTGGGCTCCCATGGGGCCTTCTGCTTCTGGAAATGCATCATGAAGCTCTTGACTGAGAAAGGGGATGGTTTTTGCAGAGTAAATACCTGAAAAGGAAAGCAAGGTGGGCTTCTCCGACGCCATCATTAAGATGCTAAAATATGGCCATTTTTCTAAGAATTTTAAAAAAATTTACCCCATCCCTTTAAGGTATATGATGGAATGACATAATGACGTGTGATAATTTGTGTAAAATTGAGGGAAAGGGCATTGCAGAGATGACAGAAGTACACGAGCTGTGATTTTCAAGGGAGGTACCTTCCAAATGAATTAGGCACAGTGGAGAATGTTCACATCTTCTCTGCTTTCCCACGAGGCCAAGGTGCTGCTATGCAGGTGTGAGTCCAGGTCCTAAGTCTGCTCTTTCTGTAATCCCCCCTTCTTTGGCTCCCTGGCACTGCCTGGTCCTGGGGTCCCTCTGGACCCTCTGTTCCTCCTTCTAGCAGGGTCCTGCTCATCAACAGTCATGGACAACTGACCTGATCACTAAAACCCACAACAGCAGGAATTATAGCTGGTATATATTCAGCTTCCCAAAGATCCTGTAAGTTTTAACTCCAAGGAGTGAATAGAATTTCAGGGCCCAGAATAGACTTGGTTTGGGATGGGGAGGCTGACGGGCACTGGTGATTGGTGGAAGAATGACATTTTTCATCAGAAGGTAAAATGCATAACCCTCTTCCAAAATCCTGGTTATATATAAGGGTGGCATATGTTTATCTAGAATAGCTTCTGAAGAATCTGCTTTTTAAAAAGCTTCAGACAAAAACAGTCATCTGTAGGTTGTGGCAACTGTGGGTATGCTAATTTTATAATGAGCCAGAAATTGATTGATGGGAGGCCAAACAATGATGGGGTAGAAAGAAGACATTTGGCTCCGAGACAGGAGCTGGCCACCCTCCTGTGAGTGACCTGGGTGGCTAAGGGTATGGGAAGCAGGCAGCACAAACACAGTTGTCAGGGGGTGCTCCAGCCATCAAGGGCTGGAGTGAGGCTCAGCAGGGCAGGAGGTTGCACTCTGGCTGCACCTTCTAGGGTCAGACTTGACGGAGGGATTCTTGGATTAGGTGATGGAGAAATAGGAGCCTCCTGAGTGGAGGCAGCAGCCCCAATAATTCTGGCACAAGAGGCGCCCTGCTTTGCCCTCCAGAGAGCTCCAAGGGGAACACTCACTGATCTGGGAGAAGAGACCAAACAAGAAGAAGAATCCCATGCTTGGATTTCCCAGTTTCATTTGTATCCCTGTAGTTTGCCTACTGTGAGTCATGTGTTACTGAAATGCTGCATGAAGGATCAGTGCTGGCATCCTGGGCAGTGGGGTCTTTTCACTTTGGTGTTTCCAGGGGAAGCCTGGGTGCCTATGATGGCCACTCAGTAGTGTTTGCTGATTGACTGGAAAAACACCTTGGTGAACCGAAGTGAGACAGAGTGCTGGAGTCTAAGAGAGGAGGAGCTGTTGTTCCTCCACGGTGGTGCTGAAGGGACTGGCCTCTGGTTTGGGTACTATCCTGCTGCAGGAGTCTCTTCTGTCCCAGGGTATATTCAATCCTCCTGTAACAAACTGGTGAGAGACACGCACTTCACTTTCCGAGCTGGGCTTTTACCTCTGTGGCTCCACGCCAACAGACAATTCAGCAGTGCAAGAGGGATGATTTGGGAACACTTTTCTCAGGGTTTGTTATGAGTTGGTCTTAGATGGGAACGTTTGGGCACCATGCCAAGTGTGGTTTGTTTGTTTGTTTTTTGAGACAGAGTCTCACTCTGTTGCCCAGGCTGGAGGGCAGTGGTGCCATCTCCACTCACTGGAACCTCGGCCTCCTGAGTTCAAGTGATTCTCCTGCCTCAGCCTCCTGAGTAGCTGGGATTACAGGTGCCCACCACCATGCCTGGCTAATTTTTGTGTTTTTAGTAGAGACGGGGTTTCCTCATGTTGGTCAGGCTGGTCTGGAACGCCTGACCTCAGATGATTTGCCCACCTCAGCCTCCCAAAGTGCTGAGATTACAGGTGTGAGCCACCACGCCTGGCCTAAGTATGGTTTTGAATACACTTGAATTTTCACTTTAATCTACTTTTTAAAATGGACCCCACTTGGCCGGGCGTGGTAGCTCACGCCTGTAATCCCAGCACTTTGAGAGGCCTAGGCAGGCGAATCACAAGGTCAGAAGTTCGAGACCAGCCTGGCCAACATAATGAAACCCTGTCTCTACTAAAAATACAAAAATTAGCTGGGTGTGGTGGTGCACACCTGTAGTCCCAGCTACTTGGGAGGCTGAGGCAGAAGAATCTCTTGAATGCGGCAGGTGGAGGTTGCAGTGAGCTGAGATCACGTCACTGCACTCCAGCCTGGGCAATAGAGTGAAACTCCATCTCAAAATATATATATCAAAAAGGATCCCACTTGTAGAGCTCATTTGCAAGCTTAAATTATCCCCCTCCCCTAACACACACACTGTCCAGCGTCTATCACAGCACTGACGGCCTTTGCTTACTTCAATGCCCTTGTTTCACTGCTGCCTCCCCTCTGCTAAGGCAAGAACATCTTTTTGCCACCTGGCACATAGTCAACACTCATAAGCATTTTGCTGAAAATGCCTTTAATGCTCAAGATGCCTTTAGAGTATATCTTTCACATATGGTATGAAGTAGATGTTTGAAACATTACCCAGTTATTTCAAACCAAAAAATTCAACTTGACTTTAACAGCCTCTGTATGTTAGGGAAAATTTTATTTTTTACCTGATGCATATAGATAACCACCCTCTGCCTCCATTTTGCCCAAATAAACAACTTATTGGTCTTGCCAGATACCGTGTAGTCTGTAGTGAAGGGCTGTGTGAAGTACTCCCAAAATAAGATGCACATCTGTTTATAATTCAATAGTTCACTTTGGTTGATCTCTCTGTCTGCCTCTTTCTTCTTCTCTCTCCGTCTCTCTCCTTCCCTCCCTCTGTGTCTTGGCCTCCCTCTGTCTCTCTCCATGTCTGAATCTGGCTCTGTCTTCCTATTTCTCTTTCTTTCTCTGTCTCTGTCTGCCTTTTTCTCTCTCCCCCGACTCTCTCTTTCTCTCTGTCTCTGTCTCTCTCTGTTGACAGCTTCCATGCATGTGACATTACCTATGTGAGGTGGCAACTGTCTGCTGGACTATTTCCCAAGCTTCTGGCTGCTTTGGGTTGCAGATGTTCTCATAAGAAGCAAGATGTATAGAGGTTTAAAAATTATCCCAGGAAGCCTGGTATGGAAAGGAAAAAGAGAAGTCCATATGTTTGTTTACAATATCTTATAATAATTAAAATATTTTGAAAGTGACAGCAGGTTGGGTTAGTGTGAGAATTTAACAACATTAAATCAATTAGCACTTTGTGACTACCTTCTCTGATCGTGAAAAGATAAATCAGAATGGTATCTGTTCCCAAGAAGTGGGAAATTGATTAGAGGAGTAAGACATATTTAGATATAGATACATAGAGATGATAGACAGATAGATGACAGTCTATAAAAGTCTACATTTATTGAGTGTTTATAGTGTGCCAGGCTCTGGTGCCTTAATTATATCATCTCAATTAATCTTTGCAACCACCGCGTGGGGTTGACATTATTATTATTGTCCCTTTACATCTGAGTAACTGAGGCCCAGAAGGGTGACCCACCTGTCAAAGCTTATGTGACTACTAAGCAGGAAGGCAGAATTCAGAGCTGGCTTTGATGATGTGAAGACAGTAGCTTTTCCCATGTGCCACTTCAGCACCTTGTCTTCCCTGCTTCCCTGCTTGTAGCAGGCCCAGCTCCCTGGTTAGTCTAGGATGTGGTTGACAATGGACTGAGAAAGATGCTGTGGAGAGGCAGTGAGCATCGTGGAGATCTGGGTGCCACTGGAGCCTGTGTCTTCCTAGGCTGACTTTCTGGTCTCTTGCCTGCACAGGACTCAGGGGAAGTGTAGGATAGGGGTAGAAACGTGCAGATAGGACACCTCTCCCTGGTCGTGGCAACAGCAGAAGGTCCTGGCACATCAGAGGCAGAGACCAGTACAGTCTCCTGCCTCATGAATCCAGTGATTAAAGCTGACTATATGTTGGCAGGGTGAGGGGTTCTAGAGGGCATTTTTAAAAAAATTGAAGCTTAGGTTGGAATCAAGTTTAATTAGAACACTGAAAGTTTGAATTCAGGTGAAAGAGCAATTCAAACCTCAGGAACAAAACGGGTCACCCACATGAAGTTAGGAAAGGTCAAAGACTGATTAACTTTCTGTGAAATAAGATTTTGGCATCAGAGTACAGGTTCTTTGGCAACAGATGTATTAGGGAGGGTAACAATAGAAAAGTTGAAGTAAAAAAGAAATGAAGTCCAGCAGACTATGTAGATCTAGTAAGTGAAAACACTGAAATATACATGAAAAGAAGGCAGCAAAATATCTGTTCCTTAGGCATTCATGCATTATTTGCATTCATGGGCTGAATCATAGTCCACACTGTTATTTTAGAGGCTCTTGAAGTAAGCCTACCTCAAGAACAGCAGTACTTTGTTCACCTGCTCAGGATATTTATGAGACTGGTTTTTCTCTTTCCAGAAGAGGAGCTTATTGTTATGAACAGGTACTATCATGTAAGCAATGTGGTTGCCATGGAGATGATTACAGGCGGATGCTTGAAGATGGGCTAGCAGTTCAAAGGGACCACCTGAAGGTGGCTGAGGGCTGGTAGGTGTGGGTCATGGAGACAGAGAGCTCACTGTCTACTCTGCTGAGGGACTTTTCCCTGTGGAAGAATGGTAGCACCTTTGTAACTCTCTGGCAATGGTGATGTTTAAAAATGGTGACCACACTCAGCAGGGCTGCACAACGTCTGATGCAGGAGGGCTACTGGGCAACCATGTCATAGCCCTGACTTACTTCTTAATGTCTAAAGCCAGGACATTTCCCCAGAGATGTAGAACACAGGAATAAGTTCGTCCATTCACTCATTTGACAAAGTTCTATCGAGAGCTCAACGAGTTCCTGGTTCCTTGGAAGATGGTGGTCACTCCCAGAGGCACTGGCGTGGTCTCTGCCCTCAAGGAGTGCACAGTCCAGTTGTGGAGAAACTAGAGATGCACAGGGGAATGTGAAATGTAATGTGCGATGGCAGAGGCATGCACAGTGTGAGGCAAATGGCAGGCGTGTTGATGCTGTTATTAGATCAAGAGTACCAGGGCCCAAAGGCATCTCAGGAGGCATTGTTGAGCTGACTTACGCAGACAGCCCAGGAGGTGGTGGTGAGAAAGTGCTCTCTTAACCCAAGGAAATACAGCCTGTGCCAAGTTCCAGAGGACTGAAACAGTCTTCTGGGCTCAGGTGTGAATTCTGCTCAGTCTCTTGCCTTTTGAGATTTTCTATGTTGCTTGGATTTAATACTCTAGACTTTGGGATCAGATTATTCTCTTAAGGGCTAGACTTGCCTGCCTAGCTGGATTCATATCTCCTGTAGGACACAGAGCATGGTATGGGGCACAAAGAAAGTGTTTAGTAGCAGAGCAACTGGAAACTTTTGGATCTTCGCTTTCAAATATAAAAATCAGCACAGTCAATAGCACCTTCTGATTGGGTACTAAATGAAGCACCGTAAAATTAATGTTTATTAGACATAGGACCTTTTTCATTTCAAATGGAATAAGATGATACTCATTTGAGAGAATTTAGGGAAACACCAGTCTGAATAGCAGAGGAACTGAATGAGCTACAATAACAAAACTAAAATAGAAATGTTGCCTATTAGGAGTCTTTAGGGAGCTACAATTACTGAATATTTAACGATGACTTATTTCCTGTAACAATTCTTTGTGAGTGCGTGCTTTGGATATGTTGAAACAATGTATTCTCTGATGCATTTTGACACTTCCCCCTCCACATACTGTTTATACATTTAAATTGCTGTGTAAAGAAGAAAAGGATTGCTGGGTGTGAAGTTCAACTTCAGCCTAGTGTGAATGATTCCAAATCAGCCGATTCCAAGTTAATGAAGTTTTACCTTCGTTCCCACGAACAGGTTTACTTTGCCAAAATGTGAACTTAGCTTGGGGAAAGGCAAGTGGTGTAGGCAATGTTTCGGGGTGAATAGACCTCGTGAGGACAGTCAACAGAAAGCAGAATTCCAGGAGCTTCCATTTTCTTTGCGGACACACAGAACACACAGAACACACAATTTTTAACACGATGTTAAAAACTGGTGGGCTTGTCTGGCACTGTGTGCTCAGCAACCTGCTCTTTGCACAGCGTCTCCGTCTGAGATGAGCCGAGTCCCAGCTTGTCTCCAGAGAATGAAGGACTTGCTCGAGACCAGTAGATGTGCTGAGCCCGGAAGGGCTTGTTCCCACCCAGTGCCGCGTGCCTGTTCGGCTGCCTCGCAGCTAGGCTGTGTCAACTTGCAACTTGGCCTCTGTGCCGGGGAGCAGCCTCTCCTTCTCTGCTCTCTGAGGATTTTAACAATGTCTTCCTCATGACCCCTCATTATGTTCCAGCACCAGGAGCATCACTGCAAGGTGGCTGCACACAAGTGGAGATCTGAGATGGGTGGGAAGCCCATTTTCTCCTTCAGGTTTGCATTTGAGGATGAATCAAGAGGACTTCGATCTATTTTTATTTTTTTGAGGCAGGGTCTCCCTGTGTCACCCAGGCTAGAGTGCAGTTATGTGACCATGGCTTAATGTAGCCTGGACCTCCTGGGCTCAATTGATCCTCCCACCTCAGCCTCCTGAGTAGCTGGGTAGCCAGGCAGGTGCACACCACCATGCCTGGCTACTTTTGAAGTTTTTGTAGAGATGGGCTTTCACATGTCACCCAGGCTGTTCTTGAACTCCTGAGCTCAAGAGATCCACACGCTCAGCTTCCCAAAGTGTTGAGATTACAGACGTGAGCCATCGTGCCTGGCCTTATTTATTTATTTTTAAAATGAAGGATCCCGGAGTAAAATTTCGGCCACTGAACAGAAGAACCTGCTGCAAGGAAACGCTCTTGATTTTCGTTGTCTGTCTGTTTGTTCGCACTATCTGCTGGGCTTTTGTTTGATTTTTAACTATAGTTATCGTGACTTCAGATTTTTCCAGGTGATTTTATTGGGGTGGGGACTTGAAGAAGGCTTGTCTCAAATCACCTGTCCTTGAAGTAGTCAGTAAGGTCAGTGCCGTGGGCTCAGCCAGTTCTGAAGTTGGAGGAACCTGGGCGTTTCCACTGCCCAGGTAATATATCTGTTTCTCACTTTTTCAAAATCACCTGCACTTAGACACGTGAAGCAAAGCTTCGCTTTTATGGGCTTATTTTTAAAGGGGATGTGCTGTTGTGTGCCAGATCATAGCCACCTTTGAATCTTTGGGTTGTATCTACAAGTAGCTTGCACACCTCTTGCTAAATGTTTTCCTGTTGGCAGAAGCCTTTCAGTGTGTTGAAAGACTTTCACAAGAGCTCTGGCCCATCTCTCTCACGGTCCTTCTGTATTTTATTGGCTGCTTTTGCTCATAAGAAATGCCTATGTGATTTGGGTTGAAACTGAATCAGGGAAAAGTCAAAGTACTAAGTCCAGAGAGAGCCTCTTTATTTATTTTTTTAAAAAGTATGTGTTGGCCTCTACAACCCAGATATTCTTTCTCCTCCTCACCTCAGCAATTTGTTCAGGGAGTACGTTACTCAGAGTGAGGTGGCCAAACTCACTCATTTGCCTGGGTAGTGCTGGTTTACAATGAGTTGTCCAGGTCCTGTAAGGAGTAACTTCTCCTTTTGCTCTCAGAAATGACCTCGTGTGGACAATACACGATATGGCCATCATACTTAAAGTCCCTCCCCCACCCCTCACAGTCTCTGCACATTGCATTGACACCACATTTTTTGAAAATGCACCTTTACCTCTGGCTGGTCCTGTGTGTGAAAACAATTCTGTTCATTTCGAAGCTGTCCATGGTATAGTGGCCATGGTTTTAACCCTTGGCTTCTTTAGAAAAAACCCAAATGTACCTGGTTCCTCTTGACCAGTTTTCAACTGCAAACTGAGAGGAGGGAGGCATGCTTTCCTGAATTCTCATACCCTTCAGTGCTGAGGCAAGGGGAGTACAAATGGTCTTTAAAGAAACAGTTTAGGCTGGACGCAGGGGCTCATGCCTATAATTCCAGCATTTTGGGAGGCCGAGGCAGGTGGATCGCTTGAGGTCAGGAGTTTGAGACCAGCCTGGGCAACCTGGTGAAACTCTGTCTCTGCTAATAATACAAAAATTAGCTGAGCGTGGTGGTGTGCCTGTAGTCCCAGCTACTTGGGAGGCTGAGGCATGAGAATTGCTTGAACCAGGGAGGCAGATGGCAGTGAGCTGAGATGGCACCACTGCACTCCAGCCTGGGCAGCAGAGAGAGACTGTGTCTCCAAAACAAAACAAAAAGAAAGAAAGAAAGAAAGAAAGAAAAGAAAGGAAAAGAAACAATTGAGAAGTTTGAAACCACCTTGGCGTTCGGGTGTGCTGGGGCAGCCTTAGCACAGCCTCTCCAGCCTGCCTCCCAAGGGGCTCTGTGGTGTGCTCTCCCTCTGCAAGGAGCATCGGTGTGGCGCCGTGCAGTTATTTGGGAGCCTGTTGTCTTATCCTGCCATCTGTTGCAGTTTTATAATGCCATTTCCCCAGATTCCTTCAGGAATGTTTCCTCACAAAGGCCTGCTTTTGCAACGCCCGAGGGAGCGGTTCTGTCTCATTTTCCTGCCCTTTTTCTTGCTCAGCGCTTAATGAACTTTTCTTGGCTGTTTCAACGGCAAGGGTTTAAAGTCTGCTGGTGACTGTTGGTTGGCTTTCTCTGTGCTAAACTGGACCATTCAGTGGCAATTATAGTTCTTCATCATCATGAGAAATTTGAGGGAAAGGCGAACCTTCCAAAAGTCTCTCAATGCAGCAGGAAGTGAGTCTGGCAGAAAAAGGAAGGGAAAAAAAGCCCCCAAGGTCCATTCTCTTCTCCTAAGACAGATTGGGGCATATATACTGGAAAGCCCTATGGAAATAAAGCCAAAAGGAAAAAGAGATGCCACACTGATGTCTCCCTTCGCTTGTGTTGTTTGTATGACACAATCGGCACGTGGCCCATTCCTTCGCAGGTTAATAAATCATTAACAGAATGCGGCGTTAGACCAGGCAGTGCCCAGAGACTCCTAGGCAAATATGACATCATTCCTAACTTTAGGAAACTCTGAGATTAGTGGGAAGCCCAGCAATAAGCTGATGCCTAGGGAATAACGTCCCAAGTGGGGAGACAGACGTGAAGTGCCGCGAAGGCACCGAGGCCACCGTCTCCACCTGGGAAGGGCCCGGAAGCAGACAATCCAGCAGGGAGCAAGCTAGCTGGGTACACGGCAAGCACAGCCTGTCTTCAAGGGTGCCATGTCAAGGGAATGAGAAATATTAATAGTTCAGAATGGCCAGAGGAACGGTTCTTTCAGGACCCCAAGTGGCAGGTTCATTCATTCATCCATTCTAGTTATTCGTGGAGAACCCATGCTTTACTAAACGTGAGGCCGACATTTATGGAGGCCTGGCTAGAAAAGCAGGAGAGACCGGGAGGGCCTTGGGTGCCGACCGCAGCACAGGCCTTATCCGGAAAGCCATGGAGAGCCAGGGAGGCTCCAACCAGGACTTGGACATGATCAGACATGTGTGTTGGCCATCGTGTGCAAGACATGCTGGGGACCCCAGCCTGGGGGCACCAGGGCTGGGCAGGTGAGAAAGAGTCCCCAGATGGTATTCCCAGATGGGAAGGGGAAGGAGATTTTCCGGCCAAGGGGTTCTAGTAAATCAGATCTATTTGTTGGATGAAACGAGAGGGCGAGTCAGTGCTGGCGTCTGACTTCTCTTTTGTGGAAGAACTGGGTGCTGACGTCATCCCCGAGATCAAGGAAGAAGGAGGCACGGTTGAGGAAAGACAATTAATTTGAGGAGTCTGAAGAGTCAGAGGTGTTTGTTGTAATTTTGGGGTGGTGCCCATAAGGCTGTCAGACTTCTAGGGCAGGCCATGGGGAAAGAGAAGAGAGCTGCAGATGCGGATGTGGGGGTATGGCGAAGTTGTGGGTGTGGTGGAGATCATGTAGTTACAAAATGATCATTAACTATAACAAAAGTTCCTGAGAGCTGGCTCTGGGCTAAATCCTGTATGAAGCGCTACTCCATGGACTCTTCAGTGGGACCCTATGAGATTCTGGTTTTAATGGTCTCCATTTTACAGAGGATGAATTTGAGATACAGCAGTTCAAGCAGTTGCCCGAGGTTGCACAGCCTGTTAAGGAGAGCAGTGGGTGGGACACAGTGTGGGTCATTTATAGGAGGACCGAGGGAGGGAGGTTGAGAAGCCTGTAACTGAACTGAAAGTCACGGGGGTGGGGGGGGGGGTTGTGGTACAGGAGCTACTGGGCTGGGTCAGCCTCTGTTTTGCCCGGTGCTCTCCCAGAATTCTGGGTCTCACTGCTGCCCCAGTTAACGGCTGCACTTCTCTGCAGGGCAAGGAGCTGTATCTCAAAGAGATGCGTCTCATAAGAGAGTGCAGGCCATGCTGCCTGCAGGCTGTGAGCCTCCCCCTTCAAACCTCCAGGAAAGGGAAGAAAGCTCTACACCTGGCATTGTTACCTTTTCAGACTCCCAAGAGTTGAGCCAAAGCTAACCTCCCATCTTGGCAAGTTGAAGCCCTACTCACCTTGGAAGGCTCACTGTGAATGGCAACTTCTCCTGGAAGCCCTCCAGATCCTCCCCCGGACGGGGTCTCTCACTCACGGTGCTTTGCACAGGCAAATATCTTATTACCATGAAATCTTTTCCACAGTTGTTTGTGTTTGTGTCTTGAAGTCCTGGAGGGCTGGAACTCTATCTATTAATATTTGTGTGCCTTGCATGTAGAAGGTGCTTCATAAATGGTTGCATTAGTAGGTGCTTAATAAGTGGATTTGAATGAAGGGAGAGAAGGTCCTGGAACCTTTTTTCTCCTCTAATTTTCTCTGTTTTGGGGTGAATTTGCAGCTAAGCTATCCTTGTAGTCTGTCCTGATATTTCTTTGTTTCTCTGTAGTCCCATGGTTGATTATTTCTTCCCCATACATGCTTTTATAGGTCTGACCTATATTAGAATTAGCAGTCTCTGGTCTCTGAGTCCTTGAGGGCTGGGTTTCTAACCATCTGTAAGTGCCAAGGCCAGTGCCAGGTCTTTAGTCAAGGTTAATAGATGGCAGCCGGTGAGATGGAATTCCAGCCTCCTGGGAGCCCCTCTCTAACCATCCTCTGTTCCATCCCCAGCCCACACCCCCTTCTCCCTGGGCCAATCAGCTACACTATGTCATCCCATCCTAATGAGGGGAGCAGGTGGCCCAGCCATGCTCCGGGTCCCTTCTGTGCTTCTCCTTGGTCTTCCCAGCCACTGCTGATCCAGACCCAGGCTCACACATGATGTTACGATGATATGGGCTTCAGCTTTGATCAAAGCTGAAAACTGCAGCTGAGACCTAGGCTGGCTGATAAATTAGCAAAGACTGATTTCAGCCAGTTGGGCCAGAGTCTGCAAATAAGTGGTGCCAAGAGCTATTGGCATAGTTCTAAGTCAGGCCCTTCTAAACTATTCCTTAAAGAACGCCACATCACGGAGGAGGAAACTGGTGGTGTATTGCAGATGCAGGATGGTATCGAAAGGGCCCCCTATAACCAAGAGGCCAGCAGTTCCCTTTGTCCCTGTTGATTTTTTGCCAGCTTACTCATACTTTCTCAGCAAAGTGGAGGAGAATGTCATAGAAGAGAAAAAGACAGAGAGGGCCTGCATGTTTCTGTTATTTCCAGTGTAAACATTACAAGCAAGCTCATTAGGGTAATATTTTCAGTGTAAAGATATATCTCTACTGGACACAATGTAAGAATATTTTGCTCATGGAATTTTCACTTAACAATAGGGAAAAAATTTGTTTTCACCCAGGCAGCTTTGGCTCCAAGTATGGATTTGATAAGTATTTCCCCAAATGCCACCAGGTCTGAAGTACGCAGCTGCTATGGAAATTTCAGAACTCTCAAAAGAGCCCCAAACGTATTTTAAAAAACCACCCAATCACATATTTAAATTGCGCTTTCTATTGTTGCTAACAACATTTGGGTATTAGAGCGACCTCAGAGATCTTGTCTGAGAAATCTTACACATTCATTTAGCTGTTGGACTTTCTGTGCTTTCATTTAGCGTCATGGCGAAAGGCAAGGAGTCGGTCTGGCGACTTTCACATCCTATTCATTAGAAGTTTTACTTTCTGGCCCTAAGACGTTGATGTTTAGGTTTTCAGAAGAGTAAGATCATCTTGAATATGAAACCCTCTTATCTTTGTGTCATTTTTCTTGAAGTCTCACCCACCTGTCTCTCAATCTCATGTCAAAAGTCATCCCATGTCTCTTCCCTGTTGTCTGATGTGATTTCTGGTTCAGTTTAATGAAGTTGCAAGAAAGCACATCATCGAGATGAAAGGAGGCTGTGTTTTCTACTGTGTGACAGTGTCATCGACTCATCCTAGCGATGCCACTCGCCGCAGGGCTGGAGAGCAGTTGATTGGCTCGAAGAAGAGGGCACATGGATTTATGTAAACCACTTGTGACCATGTTCGGGACTTTTGCAGGGCCTTAAAATTCTCTCACAAATGACTCAGCTCTCTTCACAGCTGTATTTTTTAAAGCATTTTTTCCCCATTCAGGTTGGATAATTTTCTCTCTCAGTTCCTTCTGGTTAATCTATTATCTTCAAAATGTAAAACTACCATGCCCATTTTAAAATTAATTTACATGCTGAAGTGTGTGTTTTCTTTTTTTTTCCAGACAACTTTCTCCTACCCTTTTTAAAGATGATATCTAGCAGGGAAAAATCATGCTGACTCCTTAAAGTCTATTCTGGGATTTATTGACAATTTGTTCACATACACTAAAGGTTATATTAGAAACTTCCCAAGTACTCACATTAACCAATGAATATAGCATATTGAAGATAACTTGGACATCACTGTGGGATATAAACAAGGGGTCTCATTGCTTTATAGTCTATGTGTGTATACCCATTACAGCTTGGTATAGAGTAGGATTGAAAAACAGAGTAAGAATAACTTTTTGCTAGTCGGGTGCAGTGGCTCACACCTGTAATCCTAGCACTTTGATAGGCTGAGGCGGGCGGATCACCTGAGGTCAGGAGTTTGAGACCAGCCTGGTCAATATGGCGAAACCCCGTCTCTACTAAACATACAAAAACATTGGCCGGGCATGGTGGCAGATGCCTGTAATCCCAGCTATTTGGGAGGCTGAGGAAGGAGAATCGCTTGAACCCAGGAGGTGGAGGTTGCAGTGAGCCGAGATTGCGCCACTGCACCCTAGCCTGCGCAATGGGAGCAATACTCCAACTAAAAAATAAAATAAATTAAAATAAATATAAATAAATAATAAAAAATAACTTTTTGCTATAAATCTTTCTGGAACTTTAGTGTCACACAGCATTTTGGCTCAGTTTTACCTGTTCCAATCACTTGAATTGACATTGTCATTGAGATCTTTATTTAATAAAACCGTACAAATCAGATTCAGCTTTCTTTTGAGAATTGAAGCAGGCATTGGGAAGTATACAGTATTAGTCAGGGTTCTCTAAGAGAAACGTAACCTATAGGACATATAGAGATAGACACTTGGGGAGGTTCACAATGTTAATGGCTCCCAGGGTTGTGGAGGTCCAGACGTTCCACGATCTGCCATTTACAAGCTGGAGAGCCATGAAAGCTGGTGGGGAATTTAGTGCAAGTCTGAAGGCCAGAGAACAAGAAGTGCCGGTGTCAGGGGGTGAGAGAAGAAGGATGTTCCAGCTCAAGCAGAGGGAGTGAACTCACCCTTCCTTCACCTTTTACTCTATTCATTGGACAGATGATGACACTCACATTGATGAGGGTTGGTGTTCCTTACTCAGTACACTGATTCAAATGCTAATCTGTTCTGGAAACGCTGTCCCAGGCACCCCAGAAATAGTTTTACCAACTATCTGGGCATCTCGTAGTCCAGTCAAGTTGAGACATGAAACTAATGATCATGTGTAACTTTGGTTAGACTGGGAGGCTGTAGAATCTGAAGCTCATAAAGTTCCTACCTTGAGGCCCAGGAAGTACTTTTAGTAAATTGCTGGTTACAGAGAAACCTGGAGGTAGAGTGATGATTTTGGACACAACTTTGTATGCTCTGGGTCTGCCTGAGAACTGAAATACTTTAAGAAAGATCAGGAAGTAATTTAGTTGCTCTGTGGATGACTTTGTCCAGTATATTGAATAGGAATGAAAACCTCTGGTGAATGGAAAGGCTGGCTTGGTTTTCGTGCTGTTTCCATGCTGCTCTGCTTCCTGAGGGGCAGTTTAGAAGTCCAAGAGGGCTGTGTCCTCACATGGCCGGGGAGGCAGAGCACCAAGCTGAGGCTCTGTGTGGTTCGGATCTGCTACCAATTGCGTGTCATTTTAAATCGGTTCTTTTGTGTAAGGATTTAGAAATGAGCTTTATTTTTAAAATTAATTCATGTGTGTGCTGAGGGTGGACAGTGGTAATGGCATCCTTTTAACTGGGATTTTTTAAAGCATAATTTTTAAATAAAATATTTTCTAATTTGGAGCAAGGATTCCTTTACTGGGGATTTTAGCTTTGTCTTTTTTTTCCCCCGAGATGGAGTCTTGCTCTGTCACCCAGGCTGGAGTGCAATGGTGCAATCTCGGCTTACTGCAACAAGTGCCTCCCAGGTTCAAGTTATTCTCCTGCCTCAGCCTCCCAAGTAGCTGTGATTACAGGTGGATGCCACCACTCCTGGCTAATTTTTTTTGTATTTTAGTAGAAATGGGGTTTCACCGTGTTCCCTGAGGCTGGTTTTGAACTCCTGAGCTCAGACAATCCACCTGCCTTGGCCTCCCAGAGTGCTAGGATTACAGGCAGGAGCCACCATGCATGGCCCGAGGATTTTAGCTTCTTACATAAACCAATAACTATGTTATCTTACTAATAGGCCATCTTTAAGTGTTCTTACCACAAAAATGAGAAGTATGTGAGTTCTTACCACAAAAATGAGAAGGATTGCATATGTTAACTAGCTCAACTTAGCCATTTTACAATATATACATATGATGTTGTGAAAAATATAAATAAAACATAAATATAAGGCATAGACAATTTTGATTTGTCAGTTAAAAAAACAGACCCTAAAGTGTATTGCTTAGGTCAATTCTCTAATAAAATCTAGGTGGGACCAAATTTAGCAAGACCATAGGACGCCTGGATGCCAGCTTGTCTCAGATGTGTGAGAGAAGCCTGCCTGCTTCTAAAAAGAAACTTTCAGGAAATGGACTCCTGTTCCTGCTTCCTTATGTGGCGAATTCTCCCATATGCCTCACTTAATGAAACCAAATCAATTTATCTTCTTCCTTTAGTGAAGAAGCAATAAGCCTTATGAAATATATATACGTATATATTTCTTTTGTTTGTTTTTTGAGACACAGCCTCGCTCCGTCACCCAGGCTGGAGTGCAGTGGTGTGATCTTGGCTCACTGCAACCTCCTCCTCCCGGGTTCAAATGATTTTTGTGCCTCAGCTTCCCTAGTAGCTGGGATTACAGGCATGTACCACCATGCCCAGCTAAATTTTCTTGGCATTTTTAGTAGAGAGGGGGTTTCACCTTGTTGCCCAGGCCAGACTTGAACTCCTGGCCTCAAGTGAACCTCCTGCCTTGGTCTCCCAAAGTGCTGGCATTACAGACATGAGCCACTGCACTCAGACCATTCTTTCTTAATCCTAAACTCCCAGCACAGATTTAGCACATTGTCGAGGCTCACTGAATACTTGTTGAGTGAATGAAGGAAAGAGTTGAGTGAAACAGAAAGCGACATTGTTAGTTGGTTGATGTTTATTTATTTTGCCTCTTTCCACAAAGGCTTTGAGGTGAACTTCAACAAAGGATATAGAGACAATAAGCTTTATAAACATACAAGGCACTGGAAATAAAGGAGAAAGGAGGCAAAGCAAATATGACAACCGGGGGGGTTAATTTATTTTTGCGGCTGAGTCAAAATGTATCTCTGAGCTTCCTACCAGCAAGGGCGAAAAGGAAAAGAGGATAGTTATGTAGTTTTTGTCAGCAGAAAAGAGAAAGTACATCTCTTTTTAGGGAAGATTATTCTCAGGCCTGAAGCTCTTAGTTTGACTATAAGCTAATACAAGAAGATGGGAATTAGTTTCTTTACATTGATGGTAAATACATGTGAATAAATTCATTAAGGTTTCTAAAATTGTGGAGGTTCACTCATGTTAGAAACAAGAGAAAACAGGCAACAGAATAAAAATAGGGGAGGAAAATATTTAAAAATTCAATGTGAGTAGCATTTGTAAAACAGAACAACTGCGTACGTCATTCCTACCAAGGAGACAGAACGAGATGGGAAGGCCGGGACAGATCCTTAGTCTGCCATTTAGTGCCTATGTCCCAGCCAGCCCAGCAAACCTGGTTACTGCTGCTCATGGATAGGGCTCTCTCCTTCACACAGCCTGGTTTCTCCCTGTTGCCTGATTAAACTCTACCTACTCTTGTCTTCCTGCCTTTCCTCAGACAGTGCTACCTGCCAATTCACTCCTGTCATTCTTCTCAGCAATTTGGTTACTGCTGCCCTTCAAGGCTAAGGCCCAGGTCCCATCTTACTTTTGTTATGTTTGCATCTCTGACCCCTTCTATTCCCAGCCATCTTGTCATTTCCATGCTCCGGGGTGGGCAGCACTCCGTGGACACCTGATCGTGGTCTGTTCTCTGTTGCTGCTTGCAAATTTTACCTTCACCTATCTATTGTTCAGCCCATTATAAGCTTAAGTTCCTCAAGGGTTAAGGCCTTACTTTACTTCATATGTTCACTTGCCAGCAACTGAGGGGCATGATGACATTGATAGATTAGAGGAATTGGAAGCTGACACCTGAGTGACCAATTATTGGCTGTGTAGTCCTGCTCGAGTCAGAACCATAGTCAAGTGGCTATGGTCCCCACTTTATAAATGAAAAAATGACTTCAGTGCCCTTGAGAAGTAATTTCCTTATTTGTAAAGTGGGGACCATAGCCAACTCCTTGCCATTTACCTCCCTGTGACCCAGGGAGACAAGGAGGGCAGACCTCTGGAATTTCTCCAAATTGCACATGCACCAGAAATTTATCCAGCGTGCCGGCCATAGGTGATATACAAAGAGGGAGGGAATGGATGAGTGACGGTCAGCATATCTTTTCTATCTTGTCTGCTTTGACTTCTAATTGCCATGGAAAAGATAGTGGAGGTCAGAGGAGGAGAGATGAGTGTGTGAGGACAGGTGGAGAGAATAGGCAGAGAGGAAGGACTATCAGGTTGTCTTGGAATGTGGCCAGACAGGCATCCCAGAGCCTGGCTGGGTGGTGCTGGGGATGGGGAGAGCAGAGCTGGCTGGCATGTCAGGGCCAGCAGGGAGGGACAGGCCTTGGGGCAGGGCCTGGGAAGGCTTTGGGACTTCCCAGAGCCCCTCTTGAGACAGTGAGCTATGTGGCTCATGAGGCTGGAAGGACGGTAGACAGCTGAGCCTCACAGGACAATTTCAGAAACTGGGCAAGCACAGTGGCTCAAACACAAGTTAAAAAGAAAAATAACAGTCCCTAATCAAAGACAATATTTTTAGGAGCCCCAGGGGGAACAGGCACATACTGACCTTCACTGCCGCACCTGCTTACACTGTTCCTCAGAGGGAGGAGGGTTAGGATAGAAAGTAATGATGGAAATCCTTAAGAAAGAAAAGGAAAGGGGAAAGTAAGAGGAATTGATAAAACCAGCAAAATCAGATCGGAAGAATAGATGCCGTTTTAGAACAATGGACAATGAGTGGTATGAATGCAGTGAATTTCTAGTGTGGAAATTAACTACAGGAGAGAGTTGATCTCCTTTTCTTCTTGTGGGCCAGCTTTCAGACATGATTGACCAAACTATGCAAAGCAGTCCTCAACAGACTGCCATTTCTCTTTCACACCGTGATTTTAATCGAAGGATGTACTCGTCCATTCTTGTCCTGCTCTAAAAAAGTACCTGAGACTTATAAAGAAGAGGATTAACTGGCTCACGGTTCTGCAGGTTGTGCAGGATGCGTAGTGGCTTCGGTCTCTGGGGAGGCTTCCACCGGGATTGAAAGTTTCCTGAAGCCGCCCCAGAAGCAGAAGCCACTCTGCATCCTGTACAGCCTCCAGAACTGTGAGCTACGTGGCTGGAGCAGAATGAATAGACAGAGAGGGGAGAGGTGCCACACACTTTTAAATAACCAGCTCTCTCGAGGGCTCTGTCATTAGAACAGCACCAAAGGGGGAAATCTGTCCCCGTGAGCCAATCACCTCCCACCAGGCCCCATCTGCTACACTGGGGATTACAATTCCACATGAGATTTGGTGGTGACACAGACCTAAATCGTGTTCAAGGACCCAGACACATTGGTAGTGTGAAGCAGCTTTCCGAGTGCATGAACATTGTTAAACTTGTATGGTCTTCCCTTGAACAGTAATGCCCAGATCATTTATTTTTAACCGTTTAGGGCTGCAGTTACTTCGCCCTGTTGATTATTTCTTATGTTTTTCTTTTTCCCTCTTGAGTTCTATCATCAGGAGTGCCAGGTACCAGGGTTAAGTCAAGTTGCTCGCTGATTTCGGGTTGCTTCCAAAGCGACGAGCCAGGGTTGGTCTCTGTGGAAGGGCACGTGGTGTTTTGCATTAGATGCCCAATGACAAGTCAACAGTCATTGGCCATTTTATTTCTCTCCATCTACTCTAAGTAGATGATATCTGAACTGAAGGTCAGGGCAGAATGTGGATTAGAAAGGAACGTTGAGATCAAGTTTCCAACTGGTGGATGTGGAGCAGAGGCCCCAGATGTCTGCCCCCACCATTCTGGGACTTTGCTATAAACGGATTCAAAACTAGAGGCTGCCCATTCCGAAAACCTGCTGACGCTCCAGGGACTTCCAGGCAGCCATGCCACTTACCTCCAGGAGGAGAGTCGAGAGGCACGGGGAGCTGGTAGGATGATCCCTGGTGAATCGGTGCAATTATCATTGACAGTTGCCAGTTGGCACATGACCAGGCACCTGGGTGGAGAGGGCAGGTGGGGCAACATTTACTTTAATGAGCTTAAGCTTTTTAATGGTTTCTGAAAAATATATCAAATTGTGCCTGTGAGAGGCAGGGGAGAAGTGAACTGCATCATTCAGGGGACTCAGCTCCAGTGCCTCTTCCTGCAGAGCAAATGCGTCATGCTGGGGTCGAGGCCACCCCTCTCCAGCTGTGCTGCAGCTTCAGAGGTGCTCTCAGCCACCGGGAGCAGCCCACCTCACCTGGCCAGCTTGCCGCAGGGGTTCTGGCATTGGGGTTGGGAGATGATTGCATTGTGGATGTTTTGTGGTTGCAAAAGACAATACCCTCCTCTTCGTACCAACACCTGGGGTCTGCACATTCTTTTTCACAGGAATGGCTGAGCTGCATGGTATGAGACCCTCAGAGCCCCTGAGGCCCCGCCATGCCAGGCTGTGCATGAGGTGTACCTCCACGACAGAGCGGCCTACAAGGGGCCCTGTTAGGCTGTAGTTCTGGAGTCAAGCCATCGGGGCAGCCAGGGACCACTGCCTTCCAGGCCCCAATTCAGGAATGGTGCTGGGGAGGTTGTCTGCTTGCTTCCCCCCTGCAGGCCTGGTGCAGGGAGAGGCTGGCAGATACAGGGTGGGCATGCGCCAGGACCCTCAGGGGCCTTCCCCCTGTGTGCCTATGCTGGGATTGTTGCTGGAATTTTGAATTCTATGTGGCTGGGGGGTCCTTGCAACCATCATCCCTAGCAAGTGAATCCAACCCTCCTTAATGAGTGGCAAAGAATCACGCGGGTGACCGGGATAATCTGTTGGTGAACTGGGATGTGCCTCTCATTTGAAGTTTCACTGATGGCATCATTCAATGTTCCAGAAAGGGAAAGAAATAGCTCAAATCACAGGTACCAAAGTGAAAAATCAAGGTGCCTTGGCCTGTCCTTGCCCCTAATTGCTGAGCCACAGCTGTCCTCCCCAGCCTGAACCATCACCTTTTAGAATGGGCTGCCTGGGCAGTTGGGGTGAGGGGTGGGCTCAGGGCCCCTGTGTAGTAAAAGCAAGCTCTGGGACTGTGTTTGGTTTGCCTCCTCCCATCTTCATTCTCAGCTCCTAATGGTCTCTCCTTTTCCCATTCTGGGCCTTTCACCTTCTGCCCGTGCCTCTGGAAACCAGTCTATTATAGTGTGAGGGCTCTTAGGACAGCAGTGACTTCACGGGTGCTGCAGCCTGGACTGGGAAAAGCGGACTCCCCCAGCCGAGCAATGCTTCTCCTTCCGCCAGCTCCGTCCTTGTATGACGTTACATGTCTGCGTTTGCCCAGGTCTTTCCTGTGACTGCCTGAGATAGTGTATGATTCGGTAGCAGAAACACTGCCTTTAAAACAAATTGTAATTTGCCTGCAGAACTTTGTAGGAGATGACCTCCGCAAGTAGCATTCGGTGAGTGCTGCCTTTGGAAGTTATTTTGTGGGGAGCTGATTCTGATGACTTCTGCCTCTTTGCCATCTAGGCGTAGTGGACACTGCACCAGCTGTGATTCTGGGCCAGAAGTGTTAGAGGCTAAATAAGACTGCAAAGTACAGAGAAGGCAGAAGCAGCCTTGGTCATGAGGTTGTGGGAGAAGAAGGGGAAGAATGGATGAGAGGAGAGCTTTGGTCTACGCAGGTGGTAATTCAGGAAATTGTCATAAGAACAACTCAGGTGAATTTAGCATCAGGGAGGCGGGCGGTGGGGACGTGAATCAATGTGGATGGTCGACGGTACCGCATTTGCGTCCCTCCCTTCGTGAGGCTTCACGAAGCCTCGTAAGGCCAGCAGCGCAATGTCCTTTTGCAGATGGAGATGTGGTGCCTGGGGAAGGTAAGCCAGTCAGAGCTGGGCTTCTGGTTTGAGTCTACGTGGCCCTGGTTGAGAGAAGGACTGGGCTGCCCAGTCTTGCTCCCATGGGCTGAGTGCAGAAGGCAGGGGAAGAAAGCAGGAGAGAGGAGACCTGTGAGCAATGAGTAGAACAAGGGCTTAACCGGTGCCTGTCTTCAGAGTCTGCTAACTCCCACCCGGCAGAGCCCAGGGCTCACACTGGTTCTGGTGCCGAGGCCATGGAGCCCATCGCCCTGTGGTGCAAAGAGGCACCAGCACTCCCGCGCCCCCGCCACCTGCTGCTACCAGCTCTGTGTTGTCTTTTAAAGCTGTCAGACACCATCCAATGGTGGTCCCAGAAATGAAAAACTAAAAACCCATTCCCATCCCAACAGGTAGCTATAATTCATGGGCTGTGCAAAGTACATCTCACATTTTTAAGTGAAGAACAAAATGAATAAAGTCAATTTGGAATTTGGTAAAAACTCCCTGCTATGCATTTTAAGACCTTGAGCTGTACACTGCAATGAATCTACATTTAGAGACAGAAAATTAGAACAAAGCCACCTATTTATTAACTCACCACTTTACGAGGAGCTGCGGTTGTATTTTGGGCAGGCTCACTGGACAGTTGATGCATGTTACTGTCCTTTTGAAACCATAAAGTTTACGTTTTCTTGAGCATCTGCCTTTGGTGAACTTTCCTACAGGCTCTATTTTGAGAGTTGTGTTTCCCTCTCATTCTATTTCTATACTACACAGATATTTCCAGGGTTTTACACTTTTCCTTTATGGAAACAACTTGATTTAACCATGATTTATTTCAGCGTTCCTCAGGTATGGCAGAATTACTGACTGCCAATTATGCCTTTATTAAGGGATACTCCATGGTTTATTTTAAAGCATTTCTCCTTGTAGTGAAGCTGATACAACAAAAAGGCCTTTGTGGTAGCCAGGAAGATCTTAAACAAGAAGTGTGCTGGACACTAACAGCTGAGTGACTTCCTTACTTGGAAACAAATGGTGAATGTTGCAAAAAGATATGGACGCAGAAGTGGTCCTTCTTGCTACTGACTGAGATGGAAGAACATGCATTAAGTAGTACGGCAGTGAGAGGCGTGACTCAACCCTTAATCAGAATAAAGATGGTGAAAGTGGGCATGCATCTCCCTAGGTAGCCAATTCTTAAATTTTGCAAACTGTAAAAGTCAACTAAGTATCTGAAGAGGGCAGATGGTAAGCGCAAGTCTTCGTTCATTCATCCATCCATCCATCCATCCATCCATCCATCCATCCATCCACCCACCCACCCACCCATCCATCCATCCACCCATCCATCCATCCATCCATCCATCCATCCATCCATCCATCCATCCATCCATCCATCCATCCATCCATCCACCCATCCATCCATCCATCCATCCATCCACCCATCCATCCATCCACCCACCCATCCATCCATGCATCCATCCACCCACCCATCCATCCATCCATCCATCCATCCATCCATCCATCCACCCATCCTATTTAAAACATCTATCCTATTGTTATTTAGGTGACATTGAGATTAAACCAGAGTTTAGATATTTACTCATGTTTCACTGCAATTCCTCAACATCAATAGTCAGTGGGTAAGGAATGGTGGACCGAAGGGTCAGAGGGCCACTGTGTATACTCATTTGCCTTGGTCAAGTTCTTCAGTGTCTCTAAGGCCTCAGTTTCTCTGTCCTCAAGTTGCTCATAATCAAGTCTGGGAGAGAGAGAACAACCAAACAATGACACACAGAAAACAGACCAAATTACAGCTGCTGAGAGCTTCAGAGGGTCAGAGTATGGTGCTCTGAGAGGCTGCCACAGGGATCCGGTTGGGAGAGCAGGAGAGCTTCCAAGAGGAAATGATGCTGAACCGAGATCTGGAGGACAGATATGAGCTAAGGGGGAAAGTGGTCAGGAAAAGGTGATCTCAGCCAAGAGAGGAGCCTCGACAAAAGTCCTGTGGTCAGAGGGGGAAGATGGGGGATGCAAGGCCAGTGTGTCTGAAGGGCAGAGTAAGTGGCAGGGACCAGAATGCACAGGGTCATGTAGGTCAAGTTCAGAAGCTGTGTTTTAAGAGCTACAGAAAGCCAGTGACAGGCTTCAAGATGTGTGTATGTGCATGTACGTGTGTGCATGTACATGTGTGTGTACATGCATGTGTATGCATGTATGCATGTGTGCATGTACATATGTGCATGTGTATGTGTGTGTGCATGTACGTGTGTGTGTATGTGTGTAGGTAGGCTGGGTGAGGACGAGGGAGCGTGATGTGATGCATGGTTGGTAGAATCACTGTGGCCGCAGGTAAGAGAGAGCTGAGGGGAGGCAAGCACATCTGGCAAGAGTCTCCTCAGCTATCTAGGTTAGAGGTAATGGTAACTTGTGCAAAGGTGGTGGTCTAGGATTGGAGAGAAGTGGATGGATTTGAAGATGTTTGGAAGTCAAGCTCAGGACTGGTTCATGGTTGGATTATGGGCAGCCGGAAAGTGAGGGGTAAAAAAGACCTGTGGGCTCCGACTCCAGAAGTGGATAAATGTGGGGCCAGTGGGGCCACCCCTGACCAAACCTGGGAGACCTGGAAGAGGACAAGGATTCAGAGAGGGAGATTAGGAGTTTGGGTTAAGTGTTGGGTGTTTGCTGAGTTGCCTTTGAGAGACCCTAAAGAAGAGGACCTGGGCTTGAACCTTGAATGGCTGCAGCACTGACTGGCTTGGAGAAGATCAGTGAAGGCTGCAGACAAGACCAGGCTGGTGAGGTAGCTGCTGGACAGAGTAAAAGAAGGTTTCTCAGAGGGAAATGTGGTCTACAGTGTTGAATGCCACCGGGAAGTTAAGTGAGATGAGGGAGAGAAATTTGGGGTTGGAGGTAGAGATACTGAGAACTTTGGCCATTTTTGATCATACTAGGACTTTATACAACACAATTATCAGGTCATATCAGAAAAGACTGCTTCTGATGGAGACAGGATTAAATAAGACAACCTCAGCAAAGTGCTGGTATATTGGAAACACTCAACACTCACGCATAGAGAATTATCTGCCTCTTGTTTCTACAAGAAAGAGGATTTGTAGTAGGTTTCTGCCAGGTCTGTTCACCTTGGCCCTGTGGACATCCTGGGCTGAATGATTCCTGCCTGGGGTGTGCTGTGCATTGCGGAATGTCCAGCAGCATCCCTGGCCTTATCCAGTGGCTTGTATCCACGCCAATACATGCCCCCAAGATGTGACACAAAAAGTAACATTGACAAATGTCTCTGGGAAGGAGGTGCAAAATTGCCCCCAGTTTATTTAAACAACTGGTTTAAATAAAATAATTTTTAGAAATAAAATCAATAGATTCATTTTTTGGTTATTTTTTAAAGAGCTGTAAGGGCATGGCACCCTTGGTATGTCTATTATATTACAAACGTAAGTCATGGGCCATGGAGAAAATCATTGATTTAGTATCTGAACATCCTAACTGCCAGCAAATAATGCAGCTACTCTTAGAAACAAAACCAAGATTGTGGAAGTGCTGACTCCAGATGTTTCCTAATTCTCTCAGAAGAATGAAAGCTTATAATTGATGCCATGCAGGAGACAGAAGCCAGTTCTCCCCGGGGATGGCACAATCCATACCTGGGGGGCATGGTCTGCCAAATGACACCCCCATTTGGGACTTACACTTTGCAATGCAATTCTGTTAATATTTATAGAGAGACTTAATGCCCTTTGGTATAGGAAATACATCTAAATGAACTTCACTAACAGGATAGTGCCCTATCTCCCAAAACGTATAATCTCCTTTTTGGGGTTGGCAAAGTTTGCAAAATAAATCTCATCCAGTGCCACACACTGACTGCAGAATTTATCTCTGACACCCTGTACCACTGAAATGCTTAACGCCTTATAGCTGACTTCAGCAAACACATTTAGCAACCTAGTTAAAACCAAATAGTGTTACAGAGATGCTGTAACTTCTTTTTTAAGTTACAGCAGGACAGATTTAGGAAGGCAGACAATAAAAGTCCTGTGGTTGCTCATGGACTATACACTGCTGTGGAACATGAATGCGAGCACGCCAACCTAAGTGGCAGCCCGGGACAATTGGGCTTTCAGAATCCAGAGATCTTTTCACTCAGCTCTCCTCTGTGCCAGAGCAAAAGTCACTTTAGTGTCCTGTTATACTGTACGGTTTTGCAGGGACATGCGTTGAATTATGATTTTTTTCCTAAATAAACTATAACGAGAATTTCCCTACTAGGCTCTGATGGGATGCTCTGAGGAAGGGATGGCCTGGATGGGTGTTTCTCCCGGAATGGGAGCTGCAGACCCTTCAGGTGGACAGCTTACACAGTGAAGCTCTTGCACCCTTCAATGAGCAATGGCATTGCCTTGTTTTTCTTGTTGTTAGTTTAAAGAAGGCTTTCTCTTTCATAGTACAAGGTGTACACTTGAGCTAGTAGCTTATAGTTCAATTTTCTTTCTTTTTCTTTTGGTAACAGAGTCTTGCTCTGTTGCCCAGGCTGGAGTACACTGGCACTTGGCTCACTGCAACCTCTGCCTCCTGGGCTCAAGCGATTCTCCTGCCTCCGCCTCCTGAGTAGCTGGGATTACAGATGTGTGCCACCATGCCTGGCTACTTTTTGTAGTTTTAGTAGAGATGGGGTTTCACCATGTCGACCAGGCTGGTCTCGAACTCCTAACCTCAGGTGATCTGCCTGTCTCAGCCTCTCAAAGTGCTGGGATTACAGGTGTGAGCCACTGTGTCCAGCCTCATAGCTCAATTTCTTCAGCCTCAGTATGTTAGAAACACAGAACATTCTGTATGGAGATCATGGGGAATTTGCTGTAGGATTAAAGGCAGAATAGCGAAAGAGAGGTGGAAGGAAAGGAGGAACGGAAGGAAAAAGAAGGGGAGAGAAGGGAAAGGAACAGAAGGGAAAGGGGAGTAGGATAGAGGAGGGGAAGCAGTAGAAAGGATTCGTGTTTTACAAACCTCTACTTTGCAGCTGCTGCCCAGCCTAGGCAGACTTCTTCACATGTCTCTAGACTGGCATTCCAGAAATTGTCCTTATTCTCATGAGGACAGCAGTAACCTCCTCATGGGGTTGTTGGGACCGGGTGGGACATGAATTAATGGTTTTTTGGGAAAGCTGTTGTGATTCTGGGAATATCAGGATTTCTCCCTGGAAGGAGGGGCTCCTTTCAACAGTGAAGCCTTAGACAGCCTCACAAACCTGAGGCCCACGGAGATGGTGTGACTTGCCCAAAGCCACACGCTACGTAGAAGCAGGCAGGAGGAATGAGGACCCGCGCTATAGACTCATCACAATAACACCTTGGGTTGGTGATTCAGTGTGGCCTCCCTAAAAGACAAAATGACAAGGGAACTCTGGGGCTGGCCGGCCATGCTGAGACAGCCAGACCTGGGAGCTCAGCCCGCCCACTGGTGTTGCGGCTGTGCAGCTGGCCTTCCCCATGGGTTCCCTGGGACTGGCCTGAGACAGAATTATGAGGTGGCAATGCTGCCTCTTCTGTACCCTCAGTGAGCTACCCACATCCCCCTGTTCCCTATTCTCCCATCAATCTTTGCCTTAGAGATATCAGTTATTGGCGCCTTTGGGAGAGTTTAGGCCAGTTACTCCTCTGGGAGGCATTTGCACAGGAAGCCTTCCTCTGCATTTCATTCCTGCCATTGTTGTGAGCCTGGGAGAACAGCCTTAGGGAGGTCCTCTGTGTAAGGTGCTGGGCAGGAGGAAGGTGAAGGGCAGGTGATCTCTGAGAAGCAGCAAGAGGCCCTGAAGCTCCCAAGCCCGGCTTCCCTGTGGCTCCCCCTTCTTCCTTCTCTCCTGCCTGACCTCATCAACTTCCCCTCAAACAGACCTGGCAGCTGGAGGCCCTCAGAAGGCTGGGTCTGAGCTCTTAGCCTGCAGAGGGGGAAGGGAGCCGGCAGAGGGGGAAGGGAGCTGTGGGAGTGTTTCTGTTTCTGGAAGGTTGGTTCGGTTGGGAGCTTCTGACAAAGGACGATGCATTGTATTCCATGGCTTCTCAAAGAAAGGCCGCCCCACAGGCAGGCTGGTCACCCAGGAACAATGAGGTTGTCACCCTGCTTTTTCTGTGGATCAGCTGTTGGAGCAAAAGCGCGGGAAGGTGTTGGCAGCGTACAAAGTGATTTCCAAAGAAAGCCTTCACTTCGCATTTCCACGTTCACAACAGTAAGCCTGTTTCAAGGGAGAGCCTCTTCGCTTTGCAAATGTGAATTTCTTGTAGAGAAACTTCCAATTTGTCAGGTCCCTTCATTCCGGGTATCTTCAGTATTTTCAAGGAATTTTTAAAAATTGGCAAATATTTATTGAGCATCTAATACAGGCTACCTATCATGGGAACCCAAAGGAGGGTGAGACAAAGGAGGTCCACAGGCAGTGCCTTCTCCAGCGGAGCCAGGAGGCCAGAAGCCCCTGGAGGGGGTGCTAAGCCGCAGGCCTGAAGCCTTGCAGCTCTGAAGCTCCAGAGCCAGGTGTCTCCCCGCTGCCCCCACTATGGGGAATGGAGATGTAAGGTCCTGGAACCCAGTTTGATCCAACCTAATTCCTTCAGGCCCAACCAGGGTCCAAGCTCCAAGGCTAGGCCTGCAGGGTCAAACACAGACATTTCCTGCCCAGGAGGTTCCTGTGAGCCAGTGGGACACCTCAAGACAGCGTGGGGAGGGGCTCTGACCGGAGTCCTCCTGGCCCTGCTCTCCTCAAGGCACTTGGTCCAGCACCTCACACTTGGCCACTGCTGTTTTCCAGGCCTTGCACACACCTTGTCCACATGATCAGTGCTTGGAACAGAACCAGGTCTGGGCAGGTCACACCGAGGGCTGATCAATAGGCTGCCCAAGCATGTCTGTCCATCTGCTCTGCTTTGCAAGCCACTAACAGGACGTGAATGCTGACTCAGTGCCCTGGCTCAGGGAGGCGAGCAGGCAGAAGAATGGAGGGGTCAGGATTCCCAGCTGCTCAGAGGCAGAGTGTGAGAAGGAGACGCTAAGAAGCTCCCAGGTTCCAAATTCCTGTCACTGTCACTGGAAAGATAATGATGTCATTGGGAAAGATGTGTGGAGGGCAACTTAAGGAGCTGTTTATTGAAGAACTGGTGTGATGGCCGCATAGCACCAGCAGCAGGTATGAGCTGAAGGGCCTGCCACCCTCCCCAGGACCACCTGTCCTGCTACCTAAGCTTGAGTGGCCCGGGGCATTGTTCTGGAATGATTCTGGAGCACAGACATCAACACGTTCATGTAAGTTCTATCACAGACTCCACGTAACAAATCTCCCGTCCCAGTTACCAACTGAGGAGGAGAATCAGGCTTCTGGGAAGCTCCAGGGACTTCAAGGAGTACAAGACTATTCTGAGGCTAAAACAATTGCAGATTCTAAGACGGAAACCGATACTGTGCAAATTAAAAAAAAAAAAAATATGGAGGGAAAAGAAAGTTTCCTTTCTTTGCAGGCAAAACAGGAAGCTGTGCACGTTAGTTCTGAAGTGCACCTGTTTCTGTGCACAGTCTTGCCTTCATGGGATTTCTAATCCAAAGGAAAGCTACACTGAAGCCTAGCATAAGCAACTCACAATGAGGTAGCCGGGGTTTAAATGCCAGTGGTGTCCCCAGGCAGCTCAGTGAGTGAGTGAGCCGTGTCTTTCTGGGATTCCAGGTCTTTGAGTTGATTGGACCCCGCAGGTCTAGCCCTGGAGCTTGGACCCGAGGCAGGCTGCGTGGCTAGCATTCGGAGGCTGGTGGAGGCTGACTGATTCCTAACCAAAGACGCTGTGGGTGTCTTCCGATGGAACATGCCTTTCTTTGCCTACTAGGTGTTATTCACAGGGATCCTTTAGTTAAGCAAATTTGCCTGGGCCCCCTGTTGGGTCATATTTTTCTTTTTTTTTTTGTTTCAGGAGTCCTTAATTCCCCTCAGCACTGTTTGAGGTGAGCAACTACAACTACACAAGACAAAGACGAAAGACTTTTTCAAGATCAAAAATCCTGTGATTCTTTGATTCTAAGAAGAGATTTTCTGACAAGGAGTTTGCCTAAGGTAAGAGAATCCTGACTGCCCAGGATATTACAGTCACTAGGTGGTTTCCTGGGCAGGCCGGGCCCCCGCTGGGACCCCACACGTTAGCTCTTTTTGGGAGGGAGGCCAGTTCTTAAACTTCCTCAACACCTTCCTTCCCGCAGTGTCCACACGGCTTGTGTCTCCTCCCAGTTGCTGGCCTGCCGGCATGTGGGCTGCCTGTGGAGAGGGGCCGTAGGCCTGTGTTGTGAATGACGTCTGCAGGGCATGGGGTTGACTTTGAAGAAGGTGTGATCCTAAGTTGTGTTTGACCTGAGCTCCTGTCACCCCTGAAGGCAGCAGAGGATGTCCTGTCGGTGACCCAGGAGGACGGCTTCCTGAGCCCATTGCACAGAAGGGCTTTCGTGATTGGTTTGCCCTGCTGTGAGTTTTTTCCCTACCTTTGAAGGCCTAGATTGGGTTTCCCATTTCGTAGCCCTGTGGAAGGGCCAGCGGCTCCCCGTTTGACAGGCTGCCCTGAGCAGCAGGTGCTCCGTTTAGACCCAGGCTGCCCCAATCCCAGCTCTGATCTGACTCTCAGCTCTGAGGCTCCATTGAGTCCCTGGGCCTCAGGGACCCTGTTCAGGCTTTGCTGATGGTGGCATCAAATGATCTCTGAGCCACCTCCACGCTGGCTCTCACTAAGGCAACTGGTGATCTTGTCTTGCTGTTTGCAATATTTGAAGACAAAAACCAGAACTTGTGCTGCATTCTCAAGAAAGACGAGACAACCGTTCCTGTACCTTACTCTTACTCTTAGATATCTGTATGAAGAAGTCCTGATGGGTGCATGCAAGCTAGGGAGCATCAAGGCTCCCACAGCATGAGCGCCAGCTGACCCCTGACCTCGTTGTCATCTGTTGCTCTGTTCGTGGCTCTGAAATCCGGGCAACCTGAGTCAGCTCATGTGTTCCTTACCCTTGTGCTTTTGCACTGCCCATCCCCATCCCCTAGAACTCCCTCCAGTACAGTCTGCCCCACCTCATCCCATCCCATGCCATCCCATCCCACCTCACTGCATCCTACCCCATCCTACTGCATCCCACCCCATCCCATTCCATCCCAGCCCACACCACCCTGGCCCATCCCACCTCACCCCATCCCATCACCCCATCCCACCCCATCCCATCCCATCTCACCTCACCCCATCCTATCCCATCACCCCATCCCACCCCACCCCATCCCATCACCCCATCCTACCCTATCCCAGCCTTTCCCATCCCACCCCATCCCATCCCATCCTGCCCCACACCAGCCCTTCCCACCCTGTCCCATCCCATCCCATCCCACCCCATCTCACCCTATCCCACCCCACCCCAAGGTAGGTGTTCTTGGGCTGCTACTGAACTTCTCAGATTCTGTCTTCTCACTTATAAAAGGCAAATTGGCAAGGTCATCCCCTTTTGCAGGTAAGTAAATGCGGAGGACATAGTCCACGTTAAATAAATGACAGCGACTGCTCTTTTGCTGGTTGTCATGCCCATGAGCAAGGCAGTACCTGTTCTCCCCACCAAGGACAATCCAACCCTGCTACCCAGGTCCTGCTCATGTCCTGAGCTCCTTCTCATACCTGCCACCGGATTTGGTTTTATATCCTACCTGGGCTTCAAGGGAGATAATTTAAAAAATCAGATTAGGTAAAATTGGAGTTGAATGATAATGATAACTTCTCAGCTGCTTCAACCTCAGTTTCTGCCCTTTTTGAACTTGCCAAGGGGTGGGGGTGTCTTAACAGGCCCGCTCTGTGACTGTTACCACTGTTCCCATTTTAATGCAGCTATTTGTGTACTAGGTACCTCTCTCCCATGAAGCTGTGAACTACGTAAAGCACAGTGAGGAAAGGAAGGAAGGAAGGAAGGAAGGAAGGAAGGAAGGAAGGAAGGAAGGAAGGAAGGAAGGAAGGAAGGCAGGCAGGAATAATTAATGAATAATACTGCATTCAGGAAACTAGACTCAGTATTTTCAAAGTGACTCATACCCAGCCATCCTCTCCTTTGCCAGTTAGCATTGATAATCTTCAATTGCTCAACCACTTGTTTCTTTTAATTTTAACAATCTTACAGCTGAAGCTATCTAAGATTTATTCAGGAGAATATATTTTATAACACTCCCTTCTTCCTGTAAACATTGAAGGAAGGTTCGTGATATGGATGCTTGGCTAAAATTTGAAGGTGCGAAAGGACTGCTCTGTTCCTATTTATGATGTGGGAATGACTTTCCTTCACCACCAGCCTGGGTGGAATTTAATGACTGACCAAGAGGGAAGTAATTCATTCTTTCTGTCATCCTATTTTATTCCCCTGCCCCCCTTCCTCATGCTCTCTTTTCCTGCTCAGTTCCTATTATGATCTTTCTTTGTCAAAGATGTTTCTCATGATTAAGTGCTTATATCTTCTTCTCTCCAGCATATTTGTTTGGGTAGATTTAGGACAGATAAAGAAGCTGAAAATTGCCTGGTTTCTGTTTTCTCTAGAGGGAAAACCCTGAAAGATTTTTAGCTTATGGCATTTGATCAGTTTCGACCACTGTAAGATTCTCTGGCTTTTAGTTCTATAACCCTCCAGAAGTCTAGATCTTTTTGATATTAAAGAAAACATGCAAATTTTGAGTGAGTTACCGAGTTCCATCTAATTGTTTCCGCTTTCCAGAGACTAAGGACAGAGGACCACTGGGAAGGCACATAAGGAAACAAAAGGGACTTTGACCCAGAGACTGGACCCTGAGTCTGTATGAAAGAGGAGGTGATAGTGTTACTAAGAATTTCTTGCTTTGAGCTAGTTTCATTCTGGGTGAAGTCTGTACTTGAAGTTCCTCTCCTAACCTAGCGATGGTTACAGGTGGGGCCAAAGTTAATGGAGAACCTGGACTAACAGCCTCACCACCTTGGGTCACTTTCAGTAACCACCAGTCCTACCTGGAAGTGCAACTCTGGGTCATGTGGAAGTGAAAACTGCAGTGGTAGACATCCAGTGTCTATTCTGGGGGCTCTGACTTGGTTCTCCGCTCACCTATCAGAAGGGCTGGCTTGGCATGGACTTATTTAGTGTCTTTCTTTATGGAAGTCAAAAAGCCTTTATATGTAGCCTTGTCTTTCAGTTGTCCCAAGAAGCTCTATTGGCATTAGAAGCAGAGATATCTGCAACTAAAGTTTTCCATAACTTGCATTTTTGTCCCAGGTTTTATGGCCCTTAGCAGAACATCGCTGAGTCCTGCTCTTACGGCCAGAATACCAGAGTCTTAAAATCTGAGACCAGGGGCTTCTGATCAGGTAGGCTTGGGCCCCTGGCTCAAATCTTACCTGCTTTACCAGCAATAGATAACAATTCCTGCCCCCTTTCTCCTCTGTCCTTCAGCAAGGGCAGGAGCTGAAGTTGAAACAGCTGAAAAGCTACAAAGAGTAGTCAACTGCTGTTTTTCCCAATTCTGTTTTTCTGATTATCTCTTCTGAGGTCCAGTTAAAACATAATGCAGGTTCAGTCAATTCTGCTTCTAAATCTCAGCCGTGAAGGAACCGGGAAGGTGCTCAGTAGCCACTATTAACAATTGTTCCTTACAACCACATGGTGGCACTGTTGAAGACCTGTCCTGCACAGCCTGGTGAACACACATCCATTGTATTGATGCCTTTGTTTTCTCCATTTCTGCATAAGCTGAGATTGTGGTCTATGGGTGGCCTCCCAGGGTGCAGTTCCACAGTTCATACAGATAGGCTTAGCCAAGCTTTCCCTGCCACAGGACACAGCGCTTGGTTGGCTATGTTTAGGAGTTACCAGCACAGGCTATGCCAGGAGCAGCCCTTCTCAACAAGACTTCAGGCCTTATATTGAGTCCAAGCCAGCAAATAGACTCTCAGTGACTTCCTGGTGAATTCCTCTTGGGAATCTTGGGATAGGGACACTATTAGTCTTGACAGATTCTCAATTTTGAGTGTCTGGGTCTGTCTTTTTTTCCCTAATAGGCTTTTGGCTTCTTCTACAAATTTTTCACCTCCCATCTTCTGTGACCAGTTCTTCATACCCAGGGGAGGAGATATTTGCTTTTGTTCTAATATGAAATGTTCATTAGATCACCAACTCCTATCCATCACTGCAGCCACACTTACACAACACTTCTTTGTCAGAATGGATGTATCAAGTTGCTTCAAAACTCATCTTCTTTGTTCAATGAAGAGTCAAGTGGTTGGTGAGGAGCAAATAGTTTTTGGCATTCAGCTACGAAAGACTCACAACTACTTTAAAAAATTTTTATTTTTAATTTTTTTTGAGACGAAGTCTCACTTTGTTGCCAAGGCTGCAGTATAGTGGTGCAATCTCTGCTCACTGCAATCTCCACCTCCCAGGTTCAAGTGATTCTCCTGCCTCAGCCTCCCTGAGTAATTGAGATTACAGGTGTGTGCCACCATGCCTAGCTAATTTGTTATATTTTTAGTAGAGACAGGTTTCACCATTTTGGTCAGGCTGGTCTCGAACTCCTGACCTCCAGTGATCCACCCACCTTGGCCTCCCAAAGTGCTGGGATTACAGGTGTGAGCCACTGCACCTGGCCACAACCATTTAGAAAATTGTTTGAATGTAGCATTCATGATCTGTGAGCTATGGAAGCTTTAATTTCACTACAAACTATTCAATATAAGAAAGTCTCACTAGTTGTCTGGGCACAGTGGCTCACGCCTGTAATCCCAGCACTTTGGGAGGCCAAGGTGGGCAGATCATCTGAGGTCAGGAGTTCAAGACCAGCCTGGCTAACATGGTGAAACCCCCGTTTCTACTAAAAATACAAAAAATTAGCCAGGCATGGTGGTGTGTGCCTGCAGTCCCAGCTACTTGGGAGGCTGAGGCAGGAGAATCACTTGAACCTGGGAGGCAGAGGTGAGATTGCATCATTGCACTCCAGCTTGGGCAACAAGAGTGAAACTTCATCTCAAAAACAACAACAACAACAACAACAAAAACAAAAACAACAAACAACAAAAAAGTCTCACAGGTCATTTACTGGTAAATTGACCTATATTTCTAAAATTCGAAAAGTGGTTTCTAAAATTTAAGCAATTTCTTTCAGAAAAATAAGTTCTTCAAAATTTGGGGGAATATATTTTAAATGATTTTAAAATTTCTATTATTAAAAAGTAATCTATGTTAAAAATAATTTTTAAAAAGGGTTAAAATAATGACTTATACAAACACAAATGAATGACTAGCAAAGCTTTACTTTAACTCATTTATTAATAAAAGAACCAATAAGATATTACTACCAGTTCAAAAGCGAATTTAAAATATACATACATAGGAAATCAGAGACACTTTAGTGAATTTACAAATAGATGCAAAACTGGTCAATAACCCCAGAGAAATAATCAAGTGCATCACCACCAAACAAAATTTGCATTTCTGTGGACACAAATCACCTGCATTACTATCAGTTTTCTACAGTTTACAGTTGTAAAATAGCTCAAAGACAAGGAAAGTTAGTGAAAACTTGGAAGGGTGAACTAGGCAAGACAGACTACAGTCTTTTTTTTCTGGTCCGTTTCAAAGTCTTACACAATTTTTATAGACACTTGCTAGATTCTAAGTTCAAAGAAGGCATAATGGATAGCTAGTAGAACATCTTAACAATGATCTCTTCCTTTCACCTTATGCAAAAATTAACTCAAGATGGATTAAAGACTTAAATGTAAGACTTAAAAACCATAAAAGCCATAGAAGAAAACCTAGGCAATACCATTCAGGACATAGGCATGGGCAAGGACTTCATGACTAAAACACCAAAAGCAATGCCAACAAAAGTCAAAATAGACAAATGGGATCTAATTAAACTAAAGAGCTTCTGCACAGCAAAAGAAACTATCATCAGAGTGAACAGGCAACCTACAGAAGGGGAGAAAATTTTTGCAATCTATCCATCTGACAAAGGGCTAATATCCAGAATCTGCAAGAACTTAAATAAATTTACAAGAAAAAAACCCCATCAAAAAGTGGGCAAAGGATATGAATAGACACTTCTCTAAAGAAGACATTTATGCAGTCAACAAACATGAAAAAAAGCTCATCATCACTGGTCATTAGAGAAATGCAAATCAAAACCACAATGAGATACCATCTCATGCCAGTTAGAAAGGCAATTATTAAAAAGTCAGGAAACAACAGATGCTGGAGAGGACATGGAGAAATAGGAATGCTTTTACACTGTTGATGAGAGTGTAAATTAGTTCAATCATTGTGGGCATCAGTGTGGTGATTCCTCAAGCATCTGGAACCAGAAATACCATTTGACCCAGCAATCACATTACTGGGTATATACCCAAAGGATTATAAATCATTCTACTATAAAAACACAGGCACACGTATGTTTATTGTGGCACTGTTCGCAATAGCAAAGACTTGGAAGCAACCCAAATGCCCCTCAATGATAAACTGTATAAAGAAAATGTGGCACCATGGAATACTATGCAGCCATAAAAAAGGATGAGTTCATGTCCTTTGCAGGGACATGGATGGAGCTGAAAACCATAATTCTCAGGAAACCAACATAGTAACAGAAAACCAAACACCGCATGTTCTCACTCATAAGTGGGAGTTGAACAATGAGAACACATGGACACAGGGAGAGGAACGTCACACACCAGGGCCTTTCCGGGAGTGGGGGGCTATGGGAGGATAGCATTAGGAGAAACACCTAATGTAAATGACGGGTTGATGGGTGCAGCAAACCACCATGGCACATGTATACCTATGTAACAAGCCTGCACATTCTGCACATGTACTCCAGAACTTAAAGTATAAAAATAATATAAAAAAAGAATGATCATAATTGATTTTAGTGCCCAAACTTTAAATTAATGGATAAGTAATCAAAACAGAAATTTCTGATATGCTAATTTCAGTTTATTCTTAGCCACTCTCTTGCTACATTCTTTGTGGTTTTCTTTGCGGTGTACTAGAAAGCGCACTAGACTTGGAGATGGAGGTTGTATTCTCAGAGGCATGATTTACCTGTTGACGTGGCTTTTGTCAAGTTAACTCAATCTCTCTGAGCCTCAGTGCTCTCCCTGGAAAATGGGGATACTTATTTACTCTACAAAACTCACCATATCACTGCTTAGCAGATTCAGTGAGAGGATGCGTGGTGATGAGCCACAAAGGTATCCCTCCTCCAGACCCTGCCAAGGAGGTCACATTCACACATCACTATCTGTTCTGCAGCTCCACTTTGACGTCCTAGAGTCATCTCAAAACTAACCAGGCCAAAGCTCTTCTGTTGATTCCCACTTTCATCCCTCAAAACTTATTTTGTTTCATGGCATCACCATCCACCCAGTTTCTTAGTCCAAAAACCCAGGGTTCATTGAGGATTAACCATTTCCTTTACCCCTCACATCTAATCTAACACCACACCTTATTGGCTTTACTTTCAAAGTATCTTTCAAGTCTCACCATTCTCACAATTTCTAATGTTACCACCCGAGACCAAGCCAATGCCAGCTATTCCCTGGACTTTTCCATTATTATCTCTTAATCTTGAGTTGGTCTTTCTACAACCAGTCTTTCCCACCTAAATTCCTTTCCCCCAAAGCAGCCAGAATGACCTTCTAACACATGTATATCACAGCATATCACCCCTCTATTAAAAATCTCCCAATGGATTTATATTGCATTCATAATGAAGAGGAGGCGAGCGTGGTGGTTCACGCCTGTTATCCCAGCACTTTGGAGGCTGAGGTGGGCGGATCATGAGGTCAGGAGTTCAAGACCAGCCTGGCCAGCATGGTGAAACCTCGTTTCTACTAAAAATACAAAAAGTTAGCCAGGCATGGTGGTGCACGCCTGTAATCCCAGCTACTCGGGAGGCTGAGGCAGGAGAATCACTTGAACCCAGGAGGCAGAGGTTGCAGTGAGCTGAGATCACACCACTGCACTCCAGCCTGGGTTATAGAGTGAGAGTCTGTCTCAAAAAATAATAAAAATAAAAAAGGTGAAATTCCCCCACGCCTCAAATCTTAAACGGACTACCTCATGTCCTAAAAGAACGACATGTCCTCATGTCCTAAAACAACTACCTACCGTGCCGTCCAACTCTCTGCCCTGGCGTCTTTGTTTCCCTTTGGTGCCTGGCTCCAGTCTTAACCATGCTGAAATCACCTGTGATTTCAGCAATTCGGGAGGCTGAGGTAGGTGGATCACTTGAGGTCAGGAGTTCAAGACCAGCCTGGCCATCAGGGCGAAACTCACGTCTTGACAAAATATACAAAATTTAGCTGGGTGTGGTGATGCACACCTGTAACTGGCCTTAATGTTCTGTACTGGGCCATGCCCCTTCCTGCCGCAGGGTTGTTGAATTTGCTGTGTCCTCTGCTGAGAACATTTCCTCCGAAGATTCAGAACTCAGATCAAGTTTCACCTTTTAAAGAGGCCTTCCTTGGCCATTATGGTAGAATTTTCTATTAGTTTCGTCTAGCTCTCTGTCTTTAGATGCATCTTTTTCTTTATCCTCTCAGTCCATTCTGCATATCTGAACGCTTCCCCTTCTCCCATTGGGTTTTCATCTGTTTTCCCACCTCTTCTCTTACTCAACAGACCTCGCAAAGCACACCATCACGCTTGCATATTGCTTGTGGTTTTTACTGAAATAATTTTGTTTGTCCATTCCTACCTTTAAAGGCAATGAATAAAATTATTTATATTTATTTGCCTCTAAAAAGTGAGGCCCACCCAATGCAAATTGATTTGAACACATTTACAACTCTCGCTGCATGTTTCTGTAAGTCTATGGCTCTTAATGGAAAACCACCACCACCACCTTAAGGCTCTTCATTGGTGTTTTAGACACAGGCGTTAGTTCTTATCCCTAAAGTAAGAAATTCTAGAACGGTACATTTCCATTATTAGTGGAAAAATGGAACGAAAAGTGTTCTATGAAAATAGGCTTCGGCTTATATTCATAGGTTCTTGGATTTGGTTTATTTTCCTTTACTCATCATTGCACTGAAAGACTTTCTTTTACATAATTTTTTTATCCCCCAGGGAAGATAAAAAATTTTCTCGTGATACACATGAATTTTAGAATCCTTGAATAATTAGAAAAATCAGGTGAGCTAAACATACAAGTCATTATAAATTTTGTAGAAAAGTTTTACTTTAGAAGAACTTTGTGCCTAAATGTTTCTACCCATAAAAAATTGGTTGAATCAAAGCAAACAACTAAGAATGAAAATGGACAGTAAACAAAGGTGAACGTGGGTTAATGGGGAACAGTCACTACTACACAAAGTTTCTAAAACATGCGCTTGCCTGCAATTTCTGCAGGCTGCTACTTCTAGTGTGAAATGTGCATGTCCCTCCCAGAGTCTGCCCCTTGTAATATTATAAAGTGTAAAAATGCTTTTAATTCAGTTAAATGATCTTGCTGTATAGATTAGCCTGGTTTGCATTGACCACGCAATATTCTGTAATGCAGAGCTTGTGTTCTATGTGGAATAGAACCCTTTGTACTGCTCCAAAACCAAATATTTAATCTGTCACTCTAATCTTGGATATTTGGAATCTTCTCCATATATATCATGAGATATTCTTCAAAAGAATAAGCTTTTGTTTCACTACCAAGAGGTGAGTGCATTTTGAAATCCACTGGAACCTCACAGGTATTGAATCTCTTCTGTGCAAATTTGGGCGTGGACCATGGAAACTTGTAAGTCTACAGAAACTAAACCAGAGCAGGTTTTATAGTTGGGCCTAAAATACAGTTCCTAGGGTTCACTTTAAAAATATTTTCAATTTTTTCCTGGATTTTATGCAAATGTTTTGTTGTTGTTTGATTTTTTTTTGGTCTACACCTGGGTTTAATTCCTCCACTATTAGGTACTCACTGTGCTGTGATGGTTTGAATGCAGGCTTGGCCTCCTCTCCAGCCTGTGACTACTGGGAAGACAGTGCACCTGTCCTATTCACCTTTGTATCTCTGGTGTCTCACTCAGGATTGGGCACAGGTACGTCTTGTAGTACATGTTCAGTGAATAAATGATAGTGCATCTCAACGATCTATGGTTTAGAGGCCAGCGTGGACATTTTGTATTTCAGTACTTAATCAAGTTCAGTCTGTGACCTGGGAAGACCCACAGTAGTACTAATATTTTCCCTGTGTTTTTGGTTACGACATGTTCATGTTGCTATTTATGTTTGGAAAATGTCCAAGGTTGCCACTATAATGGAATCACTTTCATTTGAGAATAGACTGAAGGTTGGATAGAAGATAGGATGAAATAGACAATGCCATGGGGGCGCTGATAGAGTGAAAACCGTGAGAGCTCACTAGGCTAAAGACCTCACAGTTACCCTTCAATCTGCCCAGACCTCAGGTGTGCTTCCTGCATCCAGCTGTCTTGCACTCTGTCATGCCCAATCCACAATCCCTAAGGATTAGACTGCAGGACTTGAAGGAAGGAAGGATAGAGGCAACTATGGTGGAGTATGATCACTTGGCTTGTAATCAGAGGCTACAGAACCAAGATTTTGGACTTTTAGTCATGCAAACTTGAGCCCTCAGCAAAACAGGAATAGTACTGCTGAATTCAGAGGTTTTTTTTTGTTGTTGTTGATTAAGTAAAATATTACAAGCTGGAGAACAGAGGCTCTGACCAGTGGCCAGGCAAGGTGATGGGCCTTATGTTTTTGTTAGCTGTTTTCTCATTTTCTTAATGAATGTTGTATTTATTCCTCCACAAATTCGACAGTGCTTGCCAAGGACCTGCTATGTGCCAGGGGCTGCTGGAGCTGGGAACCTAATGATCGCAGTGTCAGCCTCTGCCAGCCTTTGTGTGTGTGGCAGGGGTGGTTTTGAGTCCCACCATCTTCCATCCCTGATGCTTGGAGAACCTGAGGACACACAGGATAAGTGATAGCCCAAATTGGGAGGAACCCTGACACCGGGTCTGAGAGCCTCCTTCAGAGAAGCTATTTGTAGCATCTCGGTGATTTAGCTCCCAAATCTTATTTAAAAATGAATGGATCAGTCAGGTGCTATGGTTCTCACCTGTGATTTCAGCAATTTGGGAGGCTGAGGTAGGTGGATCACTTGAGGTCAGGAGTTCAAGACCAGCCTGGCCATCAGGGCGAAACTCACGTCTTGACAAAATATACAAAATTTAGCTGGGTGTGGTGATGCACACCTGTAATCCCAGCTACTAGGGAGGCTGAGTCAGGAGAATCACTGGGACCCGGGAGGTGGAGGTTGCAGTGAACTGAGATTGTGCCACTGCACTCCACCTTGGGCAACGGAGCAATACTCTGTCTCAAAATAAATACATAAATTAAAAAAAAGAATGAATGGATCCTGTGATCTGGGGTCTAAATAGTGTTATTTTTGTTGACCTCTTACCTGTGTGGATTTCTTAAGATTTGGTAAAAGAATCTTATTCCATCAGAAGCAATCCTTAGCTTTATTTCAAGATTTCCCCTAGTATGTAAACCAGAACAAGACATAGACCTGTGAGATACTATGTGAAAAAGGGTACAATGGTCAAACAATTTGGGGGAGCATTTCTTGCTCCATCCTTCTCCTAGAGAGTCCTGGTGGACCTGAGATTTTGGGAAGATGCAGACATGCCAAACCCTAGTGTTGTGTACCTCTGAGGCTGCTACTGGAGTAACAAAGGTAAGGTTATCAATATTTAATTAATTAACCTCTGTGTTGTTTATAAGGAGCATGTATTTTTTTTTATAAGTTAAATAATCATATAAAATAAAGAAAACAATAAAAAAAGGAGATCAAAAAAGGTTCTGAGAAGTACTGCCATAAGGAAACCTAGTATGTCCCAAATGTTTCCCACCAGGTAACACTTAACTGGTTCTTATACCGAATTTTTTGGGAAGTGTTTTCTTAGGAAACACTTCCTAAGTTTGATAAACTTAGATTGATAAACATCAATCTTCCTTGACTGCATAAATCTCAGAATAATTTAACTTTACAGCTAGAAGTAATAAAACATGGCCCCTATGCCTCACTGCGCTAGAAAATAAAGTGATGCCTGCAGAGGTCATGTGGCTTACCTGAGGTGATCCAGCGGAGGCCGACCAGAGGCTCCCATCCCCTTTACCAGGAAGGTGAAGCTGCCTGGCCGTCACTTTTGTTAATAATGACACTGTTAAATTAAGCTAAATTTGGCCTGAGGAGGCCTCCATACCTAGAGTCCCTAGGTAACAAATTGCAACCTAACTTAGTATGTAACTAACTGAAAGCCCACCTTTGAAGTATGCTTTTGTGTCGTAACTGAGTCTCAGCCAATCACAGCCGCGGAGCTTCAGTGAATCCCAGCCCGCCAACTGATCAGACCACGTTCAAATATGGCAAAGGCTGCCTGTAATCAGTCAGGCAGTTTCTGTACCACACTTCTGTTTTCTGTCCATACATGCTGCCTGCGCACTTGCAGAGCAGACAGCTCTCAGAACCTCTCTTCTGGTTCCAAGTGCTGCCCAATTCAAGAATTGTTCTTTGCTCAAACCCTGTTGAGTTAATGTATCTAAAGTTTTTCTTGTAACAATACCATTGCCATTATAACAGCCATTAACAACAGGGAAATGTGTACAGGGGATGCTACCAGCTCTGCTGTGTGTATCGTGCTAGGAGCCTTTAACATCTCAAGACTTCAGAAAAGATAAATAATTTTTCAGATCTGGGCTCAGGGACCTGCTGTCACTACCCTGGGCTTTAAGAACACGTTGTCACCCTTTTCTCTCCTGACACTGCCTACTCCATCAGGAAAGGGTCTGGTGAGGGCTGATTTTAGCTCTTCCATGCATGGCTGCTATCCTGAGTCCCTGCTTCCTTGACATGCCTTCCGCCTGGCTTCCTGTAGGTCTCTGTAAGTGGCAGGGAAGCCAGATGCACGGGAAATGATGGACTTTGAGCCTTTCTCCCCTAAGACCCAACAGAACACTTCATAGGGAACTCATGTGGTTATTAACCAGCTTCCTCTGCCAAATGAGAAAGCCAGCTGCCCCCCTCGCACTCTAGGCTCTTGAAAGGTCAGACTTCTGACTCTAAAAGTGACCCAGATGAGACGCTGAAAGGAATGGTGGTTACAAGGGAGGGGACAAGAGGCACAGCTGTATTTCTATAGACACCAAATACAGGGGGGCAAAGCCATAGATTTTAATTTTCACACTCCTTAATGTAAAAAATAAAACAAAACAGAACGCAACTGGCATGCTTGCAAACACAGGGTCTGAAGTCCCTGTGGGAATAACCAGCCAAGGAAAAGCGAATGTGGGAAGGGGGAATGGGATTGTATCAGGCTTCTTCACAATGGGAGGTCACCTCAAATCATTTATAAAAGGTAAGTGCTGGCACAGCCCGGCGGGCCCTGAGCACCACGCTGCAGGTGTGATTTATGAGGGAGAGACTGACTATAAATCAAACCCCTTTGTTTTAAGTAGTAGTTTCAGTGCAGCAGATTAATTTACATGCAAAGAGAATGAAAAAAATTGCAATGTATTATAATCTACAAATATCACAGAATTAGATTCCAAATTCGAACAAAGCATTCCCACTGACTCTTTGACCCCCACTGTAGAACAAGTGCTCTTGTGTAGCGTTCTTTAGCGGGCAGGGATGAGATAGTGACTGTTTGGGTCTTCAGGTCACCAGGCAGAGTGGTTTGTTGGAATCCTGAGTGAAAAGCTTCAGAGCTAGAGACCAAAAAAAAATAATTCCTTTCGCTGTTGGCATGACCTGGTGGCCAGGCTCTCAGGGTATCTTTGTTAGTAAAAAATCTTGCATTGTCTTCATTTTTGTTACCATATTTGAACTTTGGTATGTTGCTGCTCTTGGTGTTATTATAAAAGAGGGAGACAAGATTCTAGGCCAGTTGTCATCAGCCAATGTATAGCTGGGGATGAGAGAGAAGAGCCAGTTCAACTGATGCTGGGAATTTCCATCATATGTGTATTTGTTCTATTTATTTGGATCTTTGATTGTCCTTACTGTCTTAATGGCTCATGGTTATTTCACATATGTAAATCTCGTACTGCTCAAGAGGTGAAAAACTTCCTGAGAGCAGAGCTGAAATCTTTGGTTCTCATATCTTTCTCAAAATGCCTAGCACTTTGTCTGGGAAAGAATAGATTCTCGGGATGCACTTGTTGATTTGAATCAAATGTCTGTGAAAACGGGAGAGAGCCATTGCCATGAATAATCAGAACCCTAGGGTTATTCAAAGCCCTCATTGCAGCTCTTAAATTTAGCTCTCTTTTCCCTCAAGCCTTTTATCATAAATACCATGAGGGGGAAGGAAAGAGGATTATGATATCATCTCTATTTGCCTCTCCTACCCTCCTGCTGGTACTGAAATGATCAGGAGAGTCGAAAAATGCTCAAAAACCAACAGAAGGGAAGAGATGCAAAAGGCTCAGAGAACCATGCATGAGAGGCTTTGCCTAGAATGACTGAGACAGACTGTCATCTTGTAAACTACTACCTGTTTTTGGTTTGGTGATGATTTTGTACCCATTTGTGTATGCGGTTTTGCATTTGTGTACTTTGGGGTTTCAGGTTGAATTCGAAGTCTATTCTTTCAAGGACGGAAGGGAATTCCTAACAGTGCGCTGACAGTAAAGTTCATGACAAAGAGCATCTGCATGCTATTATTATCGATTTGGGTATTCTTGGATATTTTTATCCTTTTTGCCCCAAAACAAATGATTTTCACTGAATTCCAAATGTTCTGTTTCTACTCAAATTATAGATCATGATGTGAATCTATTAGAGAGTGATATGGCCTAAAGATGGCCTACCGATTGTCAATATGTTCCAGATTTGCATATAGGTGCTGGTAGGCTATATTACCTGTGGGCAGTGCTCAGTGGATTTTAGCTAAGACAGTGGCCGTGCCATAGAAATCCCAGGGGGAAACTGAGGTTGAGCCAGGCGGGTAAAGGGAGAGCCAGAATGTTTCCGGAACTGCTCATTCATTCCTTCATCAACCGTTTATGAAGTACCTTTTGTAGTCCAGGCATTGTAATTGGTGCTGAGAATATAGTGATGAGGACAATGGAATCTACACCCTCAAGGGCCTGGGGCTTCTCAGGAAAGAGAGACTCTGGTAACAGAGCATGTTCAGGGCTATGGCAAGGATACCCCAGAGAGCCTAGGCCCTGTACCAAGCAACCTAGTGGAGTTGATGGGGGCATGGAGGGGTATTGGGACATGTTTCTGAAGGAGAAGATATTTGACCTACTTTTGAGTGGTTTGTTCTTTAGGCAAAAAGGAGAAAAGGGTGTTTCAGCTATGCAGATAGAAACCAGGTTTTGTAAAGACAATATCTGAGTAAGGTATGTTTTCCAAAATGTAAATATGATACAAAATTAAACCTTCTTTAATTGATATCTTAAAACATTGATTGTCGTGGCACATTAGAGGAGGCACTAGGCTGAACTGCTCAAAAGAATAAACTCTGGTATTGTTTTCCAGACTCAATAGTTAGCACTATTGCCTGGCACAGAACAGAGGCTAAGTTCGTGTTTGAGGAAGAATCAGTTAACTCTTAAATATTTATGTCCTTGATCCGTTTTTAACACTAAACAATTAGTAGTAGAAGAAAATGTAATTGTAGTTTGTAATTTAATGGCTATTGTGGATATAAGGATGACCTTTTTACAATCTCTAGTAAAGTTTACTCTGCATTGTCAAAGCCTATTTTTCTTTGTACACAAATCAGCATGATTCTTCTAAAGTGAAAAATAATTTTGCTAAGTGATCCACTGCCTCGCTGACCCAACGGAAGAAAGCAGTGGTTTTTGTTTTTGAGAATGAACATTTTAAAATAGGAGGAGCCCACAAACTGTGGGTACCCTTTGTGCCACACTCAGAACTAGGGCACGCGTTTCTTGCTTTTCAGACTTCTCACCTACCCACACAAAGAAACCACAAACGGGGAATTAGGACTGAAAGAGTCAAGTGGTGTGGGCTTATCGTCCTCAGCAGGGCCATCTAAGAGGGCACGCCACTTTCCAAAAGAACTGAGCTGAGACCCCAACTCTGAAAAACCATCCTAGCTGCACCTCTATACCATTTGCCACGGGCTGGTAACTTGTGCAGTGTTCTGTTAGAGTGAGTTCACTCAGTGTCCTCACAATGGCCTTTTGAGAGGGAGGCTATGATCATCCTTATTTTACAGATGGGGACTTTGGTTAAGAGTTTGCTCAGGGTCACCAGCTTGTCGGTGCCAGCACTGAGGCTTGCGTCCTGGTGACCTGGGTGGCAGGTCCCATGCAGACTCACATTGTTTTGACCCACTGCCTCCCTCCCTCCATTCTGAGGAAGGTGAAATGCCACAAAATGGATAACACAGTCACACTATAATGATGCTAAGATGCTCTGTGGTTAAAAGCAACATAAAAAGATATAAGGCTATGCTTTTAATTTAAAACAACTTTAAATGTTATAAGAGAATCATGATTAGAATAGGTATTGTTTTCCTCAACAGTTTCCAAGATAGGAATTTTGAGACCCAGAATTTTTAGGAATATTTTAAGGCTCCAAAGATAAGAATCCTTGAGAACTAACTGTGGAATGAGAAACACTGCCAGTAAATATATATTTCCTTCATATTGGTCAAAATATATTTTATTTATATTTTGGACCGTTCTTATATGCATATGATACAACACTCAAAAGTATAAAGAGAGTACAGTGAAAAGGCGGCCTCCCTTCCATATCCGATTCCCTTCCTTAGAGGCAACCGGTGTGAGAATTTCCTTCTATAGATATTTTATGCATATGTAAGCTTATGTGTCTACATAGGTTATTTTTTATTTTTTGCTGGGGAGGGCACAAATGTATTTGTTTATTTGAAACTGAGTCTCACTCTGTCACCCAGGTTGGAGTGCATTGGTATGATCTCGGCTCACTGCAACCTCTACCTCCTGGGTTGAAATTATTCTCCTGCCTCAGCCTCCCGAGTAAGCTGGGACCACAGGCAGCCGCCACCATGCCCAGCTAATTTTCTGTATTTTTAGTAGAGATGGGGTTTCACCATGTTGGCCAGACTGGTCTTGAACTCCAGACCTCAAGTGATCCACCCGCCTTGGCCTCCCAAAGTGCTGGGATAACAGGCGTGAACCATCGCTCCCAGCCAGAAATTTACTATGTGTAAATACTTAAGTGCGTTGCTATTTTCACTTTAAATTATATGCTGAAGTTCAATATGAACTTGGTCTACAGCAGCATATTGAATTTCATCAATCTGATCATGAGTTGGAAAAGTGATTGATTTCTTTATGTAAAATTTGCATACAGCTATCTTACTAAATTATTTACTGTTTCTGATAGTTTTTCAATGATTTCCTTTTATTTTCCAAGCTAAAAGTCATATAATCTGAATTCCTTTGTCCAAGTTTTATACTTCATATGTATTTTTCTTATTAGCTGGATGACCAAATATCTGTGAAACAGAGTCAGTAGTTGTGATCATGAGCTTTCTTATCTTTTTCTTGACTAAATTGGAAGCTTCTAGCTTTCCTCTGTTAGACAGTCTGACTTTCAGATAACACACACCCACACAAACTAAATATACACAAACACATATTTAATTGGCATTTTAAAATAAATGTTATATTTTTATATCAAGTTGAGGAATCATCTACCTATTACCATATTTAAGAATAATTAATAGAAATGGATATTGACTTATGTAAAATGCCTTTTCCATCACATATGGAGATGATCTTTTGATTTTTCTTTTGATATAATGATTTATATTAATAGATTCAGTGATATTTAATAATTCTTATATTCTGAAATTTATATTGCTTGGTTGTCATATATTGTTCTTTTAATATTTTTGTTAAGGATTTTTCATTGTTCTTCTAAAATGAGATTTTCTTGTTTTGGGTCCTCTTTGTTGTTGTTGATCAATATAATGCTGGCTTTAAAAAGAATGGAGGCTGGGCATGGTGGCTCATGTGTAATCCTGGCACTTTGTGAAGCTGAGGTGGATCACTTGATCTCAGGAGTTCAAGACCAGCCTGAGCAACACAGTGAGATCTCATGTCTACAAAACATCCAAAAAATTAGCTGCGGTGGTGACATGTTCCTGCAGTCCCAGCTGCTTGGGAGGCTGAGGTCAGGGTATTGCTTAAGCCTGGAAGGTGGAGGCTGCTGCAGTGAGCCGTGATCGCGCCACTGCACTCCAGCCTGGGCAGCAGAGCAAGACCCTGTCTCAAAAAAAAAAGAAAAAAAATTAGCTGGGCGTGGTGGCGGGCGCCTGTAATCCCAGCTACTTGGGAGGCTGAGGCACGAGAATCACTTGGACCTGGGAAGCAGAGGTTGCAGTGAGCCATGATTGTGCCACTGCACTCCAGCCTGGGCGGCAGAGCAAGACCCTGTCTCAAAAAAAAAAAAAAAAAAAAAAAAAAAATTAAGAGTCTTTTTTATTTTTTTACCATCTAGAAGAGTTTGAAAGAATGCTGGAGACTTCTGTTTTTTAAAGGTTTGATAGAATTCTCCTGTCAAGCTATCTCAACTCACTGCTCTAGGGGAGGAATTAGCACTTACACAGTTCTATTTCTTCTAGAGTAATTGGTCTACTTAGAATTCCTAAATTTTTTGATGAAAGTTTTGGTGATTTATCTTTTCTAGAAAATAATTTCACCTACTCAGATTCTTAGAGTTACAGAGAATTCAGTAAAGTGGTCTCTTATGAATCCTAAAATTTCTCCCTTTATCATGTCTTGCAGTGTTTGTGTATTTTTTATTTGTTAAAATTAAGTTAGAAAATAATTAACTTATATCTTTATGTATTCACTTATTTATAGCTCTTGGATTTATCATTATTATCAGTTTTTAGTTTCCTAATTAATTTCACATTTAACGCTTACTAATTCATTCCTTCTGTTATTCTTGACTTGACTTGATCTATTTTCTATTATTTTCCTTTGGATGATCTGTTCAAATATTTTTAGTTTTTTCTGTTTATTAATATATGTATTTGGGGTTATAGGTGTTTCTCTGAGTTCCACTGTAGCTGTAACCCATTGGTTCTACTGAATAGCATTTTAATTTTTGCTATTTTCTAATTATAACAAATTCCAGTTTTGATTTCTTATTTAAGTATGAATTGAGAAAAAGCCTTTACGTTTCCAAGTGGCAGGAATTTGTTTGTTAGTTTTATGTTTTAGTTTTATTACTAATTTCTAGCTTTGTTCATTGTGATCAGGGCATTTTATTATTTCTAATTTGAGGAATTAATTGAGGTTTTATTTGTGGCCTAATATTTTCTTATCTGTATATTTCTTTCAACAATTTTCAAAGTTTGTATTTGTTTTAATGTTCTGTTTTATTACTTTATAGAATATACTTAGTTTTCAATTTCTTAAAATATTTTTTGACTCTCAGTTTTCTCTGGGATATATTTTTTGATTCTGTAGATTAAAACATTTTATTTTTGAAAAGTTTTCTTAATGTATCTATTTAGATATATACAAATATAAACATATTTTAACTGTTTCATCTTGGAGATACCAGTTAGGCATATGTTGGATATCTTTCATTTTTTTCTCTGGCTCTTTTAAACCTTTGCTTATTTTAACTTTATTTTTATTGATTGCATTTCTCAGTCTTTTGATTACTAGGTCTTGCCAGGTTACCAGTTTCTCTATTTCTCAAAACTGCTGTCAGTGTGGCTTTTGTTTCTGTGGTGGTTTTAATTTCTCTTCCAAATCTTTTCTGAGTACTACCAACTTGTTTTATCACCTGTTGTTGGTGAAATATAGTTTCCCTGAGTTCTCGCAGCTACTTTGAGATCATATTCTGTCAAGGTGATTTGCTTAATTCTTTTAAACACATGGTGATATGTTATAGATCACACTTGTGAGCTTCTCCATAGTAACATTTTTCTAGTTGATGTTTGTCTCTCATTTATGCAAGATTTCCTTCTTTTCCTGCATTATTTTTTCTTTTAATTGATCTGGGTGCTGGCTATTTTTTTTTTGCTCATAATTATATTTGAATGAAGCAAATTATTTCTGGCCCAGTTAATTGCAGAGTTACACACTGGAGGGGAGGGCCATGAACGTGTTAGCAGGAATTCTTCACAGGACATGGCCTGTTTGAGGGCATTCTTTCCAGCCTTGCTTTGAAAGTCATCCGAAATGTGTAGATGCAACCCTGCCCATAATACGATCTCTTCTGCCTCCTGCCTCACTGACAGTCTGCTTCCTGCATATATGGTGTGTCTGATAGATTTCCCATCTAGCTCACCACATCTTGGTTTCCTTTTCTGCTTCCATGGAAGCCACCCACTCCCCACCTCTCCCTGCTGTCCCCAACAAGGGAGGTTCATTTGCTTCTATGAGTATGCCGCTTCCTTTGGGGCCTTTGCCCTCTAACCGTTGTCTAAAGTCTGTAACCCTCGAACCCTCTCTCCTGTCTCCTGTTTGAGTGTAGACTCAACTTCTCTTCCTCATATGTTATATTTTGGGTTGCCTAGGCCTCTGAGTTTTGTCACAACTTGCCGATTAGTTTTGCAAGAGGGTTAAAATAGCTTTTTTCTGTTTCATAGTAAAACTGGAATTCTCCATCGTATTTTAAGTCTTTGTATTTTAAATATAGAAGAGTCCAAATTTTGGGAAGTGTCGTGTTGTAACGTGTGTGATATTTGGTATTCTCTATTGGCATATTTTTTTGGCATTTCAAGGGTTTTTGTTAAATACATAATTTTATATGAGTTATTCTTTATAACTTAGATTATTAAATAAAATGTTTTGATATGAAGAAATAATGATGTTATTTGTGAATTCTTATTCTCAGTTATATTTTTTCTATATAAATATAATTTTGATAGATTTTACATGAAAATCTCTTTGAAACTTTCTATTTCTAAATTGATGCCCCATCCTAAAATTCTCAAAATATTTTGTGTTTTAAAACATATACATTAATATAATAAGACATAATTTCTCTTTCTGTGGTTCAAATATTAAGGCCCATTCCCATCTCTCTTTTGTACCATCAGGTGGTGCTAAATATGTCAAAATCTTAATGATAAAATTTTCAGGATTATTCTCTATGTACAGTTAATTGAGTTAGGATCTTTGGGTTGACTGACATGATTATTGCATCAAAATTAAAAATAGCATAATTAGAAAGTACAGCAGTTTAATGTAATTATACAAACTACAGAGATATATTAAGTATCAACATTTTAAATGTTTCAATGTGAATAGCATCATATGCAAAAGTGAGTCTGTGGCCTTGTGTAAAGAACTGCTTGTGAGTACCTTATCCAATATTTAACACAGAAATAACATAACCTTCCTTCAATAGCATTTTACCCCTTTGTTCTTTGGTAAGTTAAAGTTTGCTTAGTTTGTTTATCTAGCATCAGCATATGTGATTTCTCCATGTCGTGTTTGATTTGGGCTTATTGCATTAGCCTCAACCCTTGGATGGAAAATGATTTCTGTAATTTGCTTACCTGAAGAGCTTGGATGAGGAGCTTCACATAACTGTGGCCTCAACACTGTTTATTCTTTTACATTTACACGTCTGCTCATTATAGAGGTAGAAATGTAATAGACCTTCCAAAAGGGAGCAGGTGACTTTTAGCGTCTCCTGGTTGAATTTCAGTGGCCAGATAGTATATCGAATAGTTTGCATTTAGCAGCAATGTAATTACTACATTTCTTTAGAAAAAAGAGAGAAGGTCTATGTTATTCATTTCCAAATCCCTGGGGAGTGCTGACAGTTATTCAGTGCTCTATTCTCCTAACAGAATTTTCTTTTTTAAAAACTAAATATACGCTTCTTATATTGCAAAATGATAGTATCGCCATGAATGCAAATATTTGGTGATTCCATATTACATCATTTTTAATGTGTCTTTAAAATCATTAAAAGGCTTTCATAACTTTCTTATTCAATAGTCACTGCCGGGCAGTAGACAAACTGGATGTGTAAAGTGAAGATACAGGGAAGTAATTGCCGGGGCAAAGTAGGAGCTGGTTTGAGGAGGTAGAGTGGAGATAAGAAGGGGTGGCCAGTCTTCTGCAGCCGTGGCTCATACAGAAAGCATGGGATGAGACTTGCAAAATAACATCTCTTTGTTCTCATAACCCCTCCCTGGCATGCCCTGGGCCATCTTAGCCTTTGGCTTTGAGCACAGCCCCTGTGGGTCTTGTGTCCTTCCTGCCTCTTCTGGCTCCCTTGGCATGGGGTCTCAGTCACCTTCTGAAGGGACCAGTCCAGCATTCTTCATACTGACCCTTGGGACATGCTCATGATGGTGGAGGCCGGAAAAGGCCTGGCGCTGCCTTAAATCCTGACTGGAATGTGGCATGGCAGAGGGGAAAAATGGAAGGAACAGAAGTGAGTAACAGAGCGAGACCCTCCTCTTTGTGTGTGCCCCACCTGTCCTTGCAGGAAATGTGCTTGTTTTACCTCTCACCTGCATTTGGGCTCTGGGGACCAGAAGGTCAGTGGAGACATCTCTGCATCATCTGCTCAGTAACTAAGAAGGCTGGGTGCCTGCGGCTCCAATGATGGGGACTTTCGTCCCAGCCAGAGTGTGCTGGGGGCATAGCAGGGAGATGTTTGGTGCACACTGTCTTCATAGCATCCTTTAAATGACACTCTTGGCAGCTGCTTGCCCACTTGAGCAAGTGGCCCCCTCATCTATCTGCTCTCACAAGGAGCTATTGTAGCAGGTGGATCTGCTGGGGAGTTCCTCCCAGAGGAGTTGAGAGCCCAGCTCCAGGGTATCCCAACAGACTCCAAGCCTGGCCCTCTCCCAGGGGACATCAGGCCTGTGTTGGCCACTGCATTGCAAGCATGCAGAGTTCACTGTTTTTTTTTTTTTTTTTTAAGTCCATGGCTTTATCAATTCTCTCGTCCTGAGGCATCATCAATGAATTATTTCAGTTATACCAACTTCTATGGAGTGTTTCTGCATCCTTGATTTTTTGCATCCATCTGTCTAGGACTTACTTCTTAAGCAGAGAGTGGGGGCATTGAGAGGGACTCAAATTCTGTGTGGCAACTCTTGGCCCAATATGAGACACTGATGAGGGGGTGGGAGAGGTGGTGACGTGTCCAGCTGGTGCAAGAAGAGGACTGGATAGCGCCTGGGCAAATGAGGGAGGAGACCAGGAAGACCAGGACAGACAGCACTCCCTTGCAGGCCAGGGAGGAATTTATAAGCAGAAGCTCAGACTTGGCAATTCCTAGGGAAGCTGATGGGTGCTGGCTGAGGTTATCTGGAGAGGATGCATGGAATTAAACTTGAAGGCCAGAAGGATTAAGGTGGCTTCTGTTTGCGCGTTTCTTCCCTTCCATGCTGTGGGTGGGGGAGGAAATGGAAAACGTGGCAGAAAGGACAGGCCAGTGGCTGATGTTGGAGATCAGGAGCAGAAAGCCACGCAGGCTTGGGTGATAGCAGGCTTGCGGGTGGACGTGGAGGAGGGAAGCTTGGAAACGGCCACCACTTGATAGCTTTGGATTTGGTGGAGTCCAGGTTTGTCTTGGCAGTTAAGCAGCTGGCTGTAGCCAGAAGAGGGTTCTCATCCTCAGCACTGATCCTGTGTACAACCATGGACTAGGTTCACGTTTTCTTTGGACGACTCCCTTTCCCCTTCTGCACCGGTTGTCTGTCAGGGGTTCTCACCCTCTTGCAGCCCCACAGGTGAATTCCAGGTACTGAACTGGTGTTTCTCACCTTCATCAACCTTGTTAGGCTGAACCCTAAGTGTTATTCAAAGTAGTCAAAAGTATTCCCCCCTGTAGGTTTAAAAATAAGGGATGCATCTCTATTGATAAATAAACAGATGTAGGCCTCATGCTGGGGAATGGGGAGTTATCTTTTGATATGTCTGTTTTCTCAAAGCCAAGGGTACATCCAGGTTGTGTGGAGTCAAAAGCTTATACAGTTTTTGGTGCCTTCTTAAAAAAAGAAGTACAGATTTTAAATGCACAGTGAGGTATGGGCGTTAACATTTATTTAGAATGGGGAAGAAACACAACAAATTTAAAAAGTTGACAAATATCACTGTCATGACAGAAACCCCCACAAATAGCACACTGTTGCTAGTTAGCTGCCCAACACACCTCTATAGTGTATCTTTTTTCTCCAGATTTTTGGCTTCATGTCCTGTGATTGCCTCTTTGTATGACAACAGTTTTGTAATGTTATTTTCTTTTGAGTGAGAGGAAAGAATTCAGTCTTCCTTCAGGGATGGCTGATGGAGCTTGCTGTGGATTCTCGGTAGTCTAGGGAAGTCCCTTTCACCCGCAGGACTCTTCACTGTGGTCACTGGGACCGTCCCTGCCATTTCTTGCTTGTGCAGAGCTGCTTCCCAGAGACAACCTTGAGCAACTGTCACCTGTGGGTCTCACTAGGCATGAGCTGTCGTACTATTGCCTCAGTGGCTGGTGCTGCTTAGCCAGGTCCGTGCACCACCCTGCCCTCCAGCCCCCGCCATTGTTGGGGGTGAGTTGGTCCTTGAGGGTGAGATTGGATGTGATACCTCCAAACATAGAGCAGGCCCAGAGCAGTTGCTTGTTCAGATTCTTCCTGTTAGGGTCAGAGGCAGGGGCTGGACACTGGTGTGGTATAGAGATGGCGCTGCAGCCTACCAACTCTGCCCCACGCTCAGGACTATCACCCGGGTGAAGAGGAAGACCCCAAGGTGGGGCAGAGCTGCACGCTTCCTCTTCCGTGCCTTCCTTCCTTCCTTCCATGCCTTCCTTCCTTCCTTCCATGCCCTCCAAGGAGAGCACCTAGGGCTGTGGAAGGGGCCTCGGCAAGTAAGGGACCTGCTGCTTAGGCTGCATCAGCAGATGGCATCTGCTTACAAAGCCATCCTTGGCTGTCATGACCCTTTCTGAAAGAGAAGACGGATGAGGGATGTTGTTTTTCTTTCCTGAGCCTATAATACAGCAACAGAGATGAGATGTGTAAATGCCTAGCCTAGAGTCTGTCTCATGGTAACTGTTCAGTGACTGGCAGCTACTATGGTTATTAGTAAATTACCATCTGCTTTAATCATTCTCCTGTGAGTTTCATCTGAACCTATTAGTTTCCCAGAGCCAGCTTGCCCTGGGGAGAAGTCACAAAGCTAAGAACAACTTTAATGATGGCCTCCAGACTCAGTCACTGATACCTGTTTGCTAGAACACTGTGAACCAGGGTGTGGGTCCTGCTCCATGAACATGGTGTGAATTACCCTGTAAAGTTATAATCGGGGTTGTTCATCCTCCTAGTGTGCACTCGCTGCGTGGGTTCTTCAGGGAGCTGGACAAGGGCCAGTGGAGGACACAGGAAAAGATACATGGCTCTCACCTTAATTGATTACCCCGGAGTTGAGTGGATTCAACACAGTGTTAATTAAGATGTTTTGATAGCAAGTGACAGCAATTCTTTTCTATAGCTTAAACCAAAGGAGGGAATTTGTTGGTTCATGCAATTGAAAAGTGTCAGGGCAGAACCATCTGGTTCCTGTGAACAGAACTAGAGCAGGGGTTGCTGAAATCATAGGGACAGAATCTATCCCCTTCCCGTGGCTTCATACTCAGGGGCATGCTCCCCGCATAGTGGATCCAGGAGACTTCAGGCTTCTGTCCTCTCAGGTCAGTAAGCCAATGGAAAGCAATCTTCAGTTTCCTGTTTGTCTGTAGCGTTCTCAAGGTTGATGCTCTGGCTCTACTTGGCCCATATTGGGCCACATTCTCCCTTGACCCAGTGGCTGTGGACAGAGTGATGGAATGTTCTTATTGCCTCAGCCTGGGCACCCTATCCTTTCTAGGAGTCAGGACTGCTTGCCAGCCCCAGCCACACTGTCTGGACTGAGAGGGGTTGAGAGGACCCTAAAAGGTCAGTATGGTCCTTTCCCCCAAAGTAGAGGCCATAGGTGTTAGGCAAATATTGCAATATACACAGCAAAGCAATGCACAGTCAGAATATGATCAGGCTGTCATCACTGACTGTGGCATTCCATAGAAATGATCATCGGTTCACAGCGCATAGCAAGTGATCAATGAATGTTTCCTGATTGGATCTGCCATCAGACTAGAAGTCCTGGGAACATATACCATTATATTGTGGTCATCTAACGTATTGCTTAACATATACAGGGTTTTATAAGCATTCATCGAATGAATTTGCTATAAGATTTAAGAGAGAGGAGGCATATCAAGATAGATTCCTTTGATTTGGTTCCCTGGGAAACTGAGAATATAAGGTTCTGGGGTCACAGGGCTGTATTCCTCTGGAAATACAATGCAGATGTTTTCCTCTGCATTTGTAAGTTTTTAAATTAAAATTTGAAGGGAGCCATGAGTTTGTGGTCTCTGGTAACAAATTGCCAATTCTGTGAGTATTTGCCAAACCTATTTATTTATTATGTCATGTGAGTGCTTATTTTTTCTTGTATTTTTATACTGATTTCAGATTGCAGAATCTCCTTGGAGACCATGGCAGATGGATTTCAATATATGTTCCCTTATACAAACAGCATGCTAATTTTTCCTGAAGTTATCAGCTCTTTCATCCCCACCTGTCTATACACCCAGATCCCATCTCCAGTCCTGCATCAGCAGCCACGTGGCAGATCATATCAAAGTTAGAGGTGGTGCTTCCTCCTGCGGGTCCTCCTAGCATCTTCATCCTTTGCCATGACCTTTCTGTCACTGAGGGCCACTTGTTTGCCAACTAGGCCACGAGGACATACTGATGCCTGCACCACCTGTACCCAGCACCAAGGTCTGGCACATGCTAAGCACTAAAGGAAATATCCACTGATCGAACGCATGAACAGGGCTAGTTTGTGGAATATTCCCTTTGAAAGATGGTGAGGGGACAGTTAGGGATTGCTCTGGGAAAAATTCTATTGAATGAAAGCAGAGCAGCTAAACGTATGCTAGACAGTAAACAAGCAGGAAGTCCTGTTTACTGAGGATTTATTTCTCAGCACTCTCAGGCCCTGTGGTCTCCCAGAATATAAAATGAGAGGCTTGCCTGGTTCAGGAGCTCAGCATTTGATGGAGAAGGCATTAGGAGAAAACACGCAGTAGCACAGCCCTCAATCCACAGTAGAGCCAGGCATGGGCTGCTTTCTCCTTTCACGAGTGAAGCGTTCTGCAGAGGAAGCGAGCCATGAGCTGCGTCTTGAAGGCTGATTGATGTCAGGATTCTTCCAGAAGCAATGACAGGAAACCGAATTCAAGCAGGTTTAAAGTAAAAAAAAAAAGGATGGAGGAGGGACTTTATTGGCTTTGCTTACTGAAATGTGCCAGGGAGTTGGGAGCGGAGAGCTGCGTTGGTTGGCGTCGTCCGACCTGTTTGCTCTCTGCATCGCATGACTTCGGCTTCCTCTGAGACTTTGTTTTCAGGCTGCCCCCATGTAACCCCCAGCAGCAAATGTCCAGGCTTAATCCCAATGGGCTTTAATCACGCGTGGCCCTCATCAAACCCCAGAGGACGCCAGGCTAGCACGCTCACTCCCAGAGCTGGGGCGGGGTCAGTGTCTCCACCTGTCAAGGATGCACACTGAATAATGAACACATGAGTGCCTGAGTCAATGGACAAATTGATGGCAGGATTGATTGGGATTTGGGGAAAGCAAAGGCATGGTGTGTAGAGAGACACATGATTGTAGCTTCTGTGGCTGTGAAGGCTCGCACTTGAAACCCCAAAGGAGGTCCAAGCACTGGCTCTTGGATGCTCTGCCCTACATGGTCTCCAGTGCTGAACACACACAGGACACAGACTTGGCCTAGCCTGTGACACCCGTGGTGCCTGTGGATGGAGGCACACATACTTTCTTTAACTGAGCAGGTACAATATCCACTCAAGGCTTAGGCTTCTGGACCTCAGTTGCCCCTGGATTCCTGGGGCCAAAAGTGGGCTCAGGTGCATTACAGAAAACAAGGATGTGGACAAGCTGGGCTTTAAACCTGAACTCTAGACAAAGCCAAGCCTATATTCCTGATGAGTTGGCTGAGACGTGCGTGCATTTCCAAGTGTTAGCACCCTAGCCTCATCTGCACAATCTTCTGCCTATATTCTTGTCTTCTAAAACTATAAGCTGTGACCTCATTTGTTCCCAATTGAGTTGTTGACTCAAGTCTGGTTCCTGACAATGCCTGGAACTGACTTTGTCCTGGCTGAGCAGAAATTCTGTGATCAGCACTCTGGTTCAGTTAGGCAACCAGCTGAACCTATATTTCTTTTATTTCCCAGAAGCCTATAAGAAATCATGTCAAGGGCCGGGCGCGGTGGCTCAAGCCTGTAATCCCAGCACTTTGGGAGGCCGAGGCGGGTGGATCACGAGGTCAGGAGATCGAGACCATCCTGGCTAACACGGTGAAACCCCGTCTCTACTAAAAATACAAAAAATTAGCCGGGCGCGGTGGCGGGCGCCTGTAGTCCCAGCTACTCGGAGGCTGAGGCAGGAGAATGGCGTAAAACCCGGGAGGCGGAGCTTGCAGTGAGCTGAGATCCGGCCACTGCACTCCAGCCTGGGTGACACAGCGAGACTCCTTCTCAAAAAAAAAAAAAAAAAAAAAAAAAAAAAAAAAAAAAAAAAAAAAAAAAAAAAAAAAAAAAAAAAA